>NC_071274.1:20029004-20054004 GCF_023375685.1 Ictalurus furcatus
TAGAAACTACTAATTACAGTTGAAATGCAACTCCTAAAATAGAGCTCATCGTCCTCCAGCAGCTGCTTCAGCAACATGAGGTCATGAGCAAATTCAAGAATTATCAAGAGGCATTTTGTATTTAAAAAAAAAAAAAAAAAAAAAAGGTTGTTTCAGATCAATTGTTCAGATATAAAAATAAAACCACAGATGAAGCTCCTCTTGCTTAATAGGATTCATATGAATTATGTGTTTTATCAATCTGCCAACTAAAACACTTTTTTTTTTCCCTCCAAAAAACTCTCCAAAATATGAGCTCTGTGTGTAAGGAGTGTGTGTGGTGGTTTTTTGGTGTTTTTTTTTTTTAGTCTTTTATCTATCCGTCTTCATTTGGTAAGATGCTATTCTCCAGTTTATGAATGAATTGGAATTGAACCTTCATTTGTCCTTCCTTTTATTAAGTAACTGATTCCTCTTCCGTTCTTCTTCAGACACCTATAACAGGAGCTCAGTTTTACTTTTCACAGTCTTGTGGATTTACACTTTAAGCTTTCTGGAGTTTCTGATCATGACCTCATCACAATGTTGAACTTCTGTCCTACACAACAGATGGCTGAGGGGGTCATGGCAATGATGTCATGAAGTGTCCCACATATCCTGGACTACTGAGACCTGAGCTAGTAGCTGATTTAATTACACACTGGATGGAAACATGGGTCATTCAATCATTTTTCATCTGTTAATTTGCTGGTTCATTCGTTAATCCATCCATTCATTCCATCATACACCCAATCATCTGCCAATTCATCCATTTATTCATCAAACCATACACCAATTCATTCATCCATTCATCCATTCATTTACGTGTTTGTTTGTTCATTTGTTCACTCCTTCATCCAGTCATCCACCCAATCGTTCATTCTTTTATTCAACTAACCATCCAACAATTCACGCATTCATCCATTCATTTGCCTGTTTGTTTGTTAATTCGTTCATTCATCCATCCATCCATCCATCCAACAATTCATCCATTTATTTGTTTGTTCATTTGCTAATCCGTTCATTCATCCATTCAGTCATCCGCCCCTTCACCTATCAAACAGATTATTCGTTCATTCATTCGTTCATTCATACATCCTTCCATTCATTCACCGATTCATCCATCCATCCATCCATCTATTCAGAAATTCATACATTCATTCACTCATACATCCTTCCATTCCCTCATAGGTCCATCCATCCATCCATCCATCAATTGTCAAATCCTTCCATTTATTTATTCAAGCATTCATTCTGTCTTTCATTTATCTTTCCATTCATTCATTCATTCATTGATCTATCCATTCATTCATCAACCCATCCATTCATGCATTGGTTTGTTTCTGTTCATTCATTCATTCATTCATTGAGCTAGCCATTCATTCAGTCATTCATCCATCAACTCATCCATCCATTCATGCATTGGTTTGTTTCTGTTCATTCATTCATTCATTCCTTCATTCATTGGATCATCTTTCTATTCGTTCACTCACTCACTCACTCACTCATACCAGACCATGTTATTTTTCACACTCCCTCAGCTCACTGCAGTCCCTGTTTTATACTGATACAAGCCAGCTTTAATGAAAACAAAAAACACACAATTCCAATAATTCTATGCAACAAACAACAGCTTCATTTTCCTCAACCTCCCCTGCCACACACACACACACACACACACACACACACACACACACACCATGTATTCTTTTTATCTAGTGATGAGAAATTACTGATACATGTCACCTTTCTACACGAGCTGCCTTGTTTGAAAAAAAAAAATCTTTAAAAAAAAAAAAAAAAAAAAAAAGTTAGTGTGTTTGTATAAAGCTATAAATCAGCAGAGGAATGAGGAGGATTTCGAGCGGCGAGAACCTTTTCTTCTGATTTTTAGGTGCTATATTATGAGCCTTGTGTGGTGACTCACTGTTGCATCAATGTGCCATTGCGGTCTAGACAGGAACTATAGTTCAGCCACAGAAGATGAAGAAGGTGATGATGATGATCATGATCATGATGATGATGATAGAATATATGCTATACTTTGCTGTTAGTTGATGTATTTGTAACCCTGGTTGACTGGCTGGCTTTCAGATGTGCACTAAGGATTAGCTCTACATTTCTACATACATCTCTACATTTAAATCTTTTTTTTTTTTTTTTTTTTTTTTTAAAGCAACATTTCTAAACCTATAAAAAAAATACATTTTTGCATGCATGCACAAAGACAAGAAGTAGGTTGCACGTGCATTGGGAGCCTTCTCCCCCCCACCAACTCCATTTCCTCCCTACGTTCTTGTGCATTATTCTGTTCAGACCTTATCTGAACAGAACAGTCTTAATTCCTCTATATGCTGGGATGGGAGTAACAGAAGCACTGCAGCTCGCGCATTAAATAAATGAAAACAAAAATGCATGGTGAATTAAACTGCACTGTGAACCGTTCTTCAGATACTCCACAGCGTGCCATGCAATGCACCGCTCGCGCCCTTGCGCTTTATCTCTCTCTTAGTCATATTAACGCCACCGAACACGCTCGAGCTCGAACTCAAATTCGTACCCAGGTATTTTTGCATGCTCGAATGGATTAAAGGTTGTTGTTGTTGTTTGTTTTTTTTTTTTAAATGAAGGTTGTACTCACCATCTCGGGCACTGCTGGGACGCCTGCGATCCCTCTTTTCGCTTTGGGGTCTGATTGTGGTACCCGGGAGAACGCGCGAGTCATGCGTGCGGTTTGCGCACACACGCGCACACACGCGCACAGTCACTGCGGGGCAGAGCTAGGCAAAGAGCATGCTCTAGCTTACTGTTTGCCTTCTAGTCTTTCCTGGATTTGATATAAACGGTGTCCTAAAGCACCAGAACTAGACTAGTCGACTAAAAGATCCTCCCTGTAAGATATTATCCAACACCGCAGTATTCATCAGACGATTGGGGGGGACAAATACCCGGATGCTACACTATCAAATCCAAATCCAAAGTCTCCAAACATTGGACGTTGAATTGAATCCAACATTTATATCTATGGAATATATTAATATAGGAGTTACCTTAAACATGTCATGAATAAATGAATTAAAAACATGTCCAGATTCCTGAGATGATAAATTGTCATATGTTTAGTTAATAAATTGTCTTATTGTTGAATTGTTGACTTTTTTTTTTTCCAAAATAACACATATTAAGAAGAGCATGGATAGTCCTCGGGCATGAACACCACGTGTTTATAAACAAAAGTTGTTAACACTCAGGTTCAATTCAGTTCAGTTTTATTTGTGTAGTGAAGTTCACAATGGATTTTGTCACAAAGTAGCTTTACAGAAATATATAATTTCAAATCTAAAATTTAAATTGAGCCATTTGGAGCCATAAGGAGCAAGCCAGAGGTGACGGTGGCGCCCTGGCGGAAAAAAAAAACTCCCTGAGATGATTTGAGGAAGAAACCTTTAGAGGAACCAGACTCAGAAGGGAACCCGTGCTCATCTGGGTAACAACGGATAGTGCGGTTATGAATAAGTAAATCCTGTGTGCTATACGATAAAACAAAGAGTGCAAACAGGAAATTCACCACTGTCTCAACAGGAAGTCTATTCCGCTGACGTTGTGGACTGTCCACCGATGGAGACCTGAGCACAAAGTCTGTGCAATTGTAGTCCAAAACCGTCACCGCAACTGCAGTCTGGCCTTCCAGCGACGAGAACTACAGAAGCAGGGCACCAGGACGGTCCAGGCCGGCCAGGAAAGCAGAACGGGTCAGGCCCACTGCTATCCCAGGAGCAACACATAGAGCTGGTTATTGTGACGATTAGATGTCGGTATCAGGTCATGCAGGTCTAACCCAAAATATCTGATCAAAATGATAGAAATTACCATTTCCTCCAGAAAAATAGAGCAATATTCTTAATATATACACAATTGTCACAATGCTTGATACATCTGATTTTGGAGGTTTAAAAAAAAAACCCAAAGTTGGTCTTCTGATATTATTTATTTGCGTGTTTGTTTGTCATAATGATGGAAAGCTCACCAACACATCATCATTATCATAGTTATTATATTCATTATTGAGTTCTTGTATCTAAAACTCAAAAGCAAGGCCTGTAAATCAAGACAATGTAAATCGAATCTATCACATTTGACTGAAAAGGTGATATCAGAGTGGAAGATTCAGAAATTAAAAAGTGTTATGGTACCAATAAATAGGTCAAACGTAATTTATAGAGTACTGTGCAAAACTTTTAGGAACATGCAAAGAAATGCTGTAGAGAAAAGATGCCTTCAAACATGATGAAATTAAGTGTTTCTTCTTTCAAAAAATAATAATAGCGGTGAACAGTAATAAATGAAACAAGGGCAATATTTGGTGTGACGACCTTTTGCTTTAAAAAAAAAAAATGCTTGTGTGTACTTCCATCCATCCATCCATCCATCCATCTTCTATACTGCTTCATCCTTTTCAGGGTCACGGGGAACCTGGAGCCTATCCCAGGGAGCATCGGGCACAAGGCGGGGTACACCCTGGACAGGGTGCCAGTCCATCGCAGGGCACAATCACATACACATTCACGCTTGTGTGTACAAAATGTGTACAGAATGTAAACGCGCATGTTCCAACACTTAGAAGCACCAGGATGGCCGAGTGGTTAAGGCGTTGGACTTAAGCTCTAATGGACAAATGTCCTCGTGGGTTCAAACCCCACTCCTGGTAAGACTGTAGCTTACACTCTCAGGATGGCTCAGAAGAGGGAATCTTCCTTTAGACAGATTCATAATCAATTTATCTGGAATTATGGTAGATAATTGGTGAGTCCGGATGAGATCCTCTTGTGAGTGAGAAACGGCAGTAGAATATTCCAGAAGCAGGGCACCAGGATGGTCCAGGCTGGCCCAGAGAGCAGAACTGGTCTGAAAAACTAAAAAGAGCCTTAAATTGACACAGTGTGCGTGAAATGGTTAAGGGACATGTAAATGGTTTATTCACTATTCACCAACACCTGGACTGCTACATAACTGGAAATCTGTTATGTACAAAAATGATTAATAATTGCATTATTAGTTGTGATAACATACACAACCCAACTAAGTGCTGAGCATGAATTAATAATAAATTCATATCTTATTAGACTTAATTGTCCATATTAGACATTTAGGCTCTAGGTAGTGTCATGCAGCTTTGGCAGTTTGGTATTAAGAGCTGTCGGTGTTTAGCTATATATATGGGAACGCTATTTAAATATATTAGACTGTGTGTGAATTGAGGTGAATTCATGCTCAATCGTTCACAGAACACTAAAAACTGTCTTAATTGTGCATTATCACTGCTAATATTGCAATTTTCACCCACAAGATCTATGTTGCAAGACATGTCTTTACAAATTAAGACTACTTCATAGAGAATAAATCTTGTACAAGCGTATAATTAGATCTTTATTAAACGAATAAGATCTGTGTTACTTTAGGAAGTACATACAAAATGCAGTGGGTGAGGATGTTCATTATCAGAAGTTCGGAGTTTAGAGGTTGTCGAAGCAAAGGATTTAAACGCTGTGCTAAGTAGCCTCTGGGGTTTTGCAGATGTTCAAATGTCCTTCAATAGTCTTCGTTAATGAATGGTTCCCAATAAATGTTGTCCTAAATTACACACTTGTACTTTGGGTAGACTACCAAAATAGCACTCCAGTGAGATTAGTGTATCTGTGACCTCAGTATATATCAGTAGATGCAAAAAATGCACAACGTGGTGCCCTGTGATGGAGCAGAGTCCCATCTAGGATGTAGTGCTGAATTGCACTGTGTTCCTGGGACAGACTCTGGATATGCTATGACCATGTCCAGGATAAAGTGGTTACTGGAGATGAATGAACGAATGAAAAATGCATGAACGGGCCACTAACCTCAGGGGTATGGGTGCTGGCTTGTCTGCATGAAGAACCAGGCTGACTGAGTGGTTAAGGTAGTGGATTCAGATGCCAATGGATGAATATTCTTATGTGTTCAAAGCCCAGTCTGGGTAGGATCTAGGTTTTAGTTTGTCATGGTTCAAAGGGGTGTCATTGTCTTGCCTTACAACAGGGGACTTCAATCTTATCCTCAAAGGGCTAGTGTGGCTGGAGGCTTTCATTACAGCCAAATTGGAGGCAAGGGTAGATGTTGATTGGAGTTGATAGTTGATTGGAGATTAACTGATTAAACCAGTGAAATCAGGTGTGGATCCTGCTTTGTTGGAATCAAAGCCTGCAGCCACACTCGCCCTTTGTGGATAAGATCGAAGAAACCTGCCTTACAATTCCAAGGCCCCATCAAGGAAGATCAGGGAATTGTTAGTCATCAGGACCATCTGCCATGCACAAGATGTAGTTCTCCCTACCCTTAAGACACCTGGTATGATGTGAGAGTGATTAGGGCATTGAACTTAAGACCCATTGGACAATTATTCTATCTCACTCTTGTTTGGTCCTTGAGCAAGCCTCTTTCACACTGTGCAAAGGTCCTGGTATTGTCATTGTATCATCCAACCATTGTTTAACACTTGAGCAAGAACTCCTCGCCATCAAATGCTCTTGGTTAAGGTAGACCCCCAAGTGAGTTGTCCTGTATTTCATTTAGTGTAGGAAATAGTTTTCATTTCAGTGATAGCACATACTGTTTTCCTGGCACAGAGTGTCACGTGCACTATATGTATGCAAACAATCTTCTTTATTGTCCATTGTTTTACTTCATGTTTTTTTTCCTTGCTGTATCTTACACACAAACAGAAACACATGGCAACATTTACCAGGGTCTTGGAGTTGCAGGACAATGGCACACCTTTTAACCATGACAACCTAAAAGTCAGACCCTACCAGGAGTGGGGTTTGAACCCACGAGGAAACTTATCCATTGGATCTTAAGGCCAACGCCTTAACCACTCGGCCATCCTGGTACCGAAGAACTTACTACCCTTTGTACATTTTTCATTCATTCATCTTCAGTAATTGCTTTGTCCTGGGTTGTGGTGGATCCAGACCCTATCCCAGGAATATTGGGTGCAAAGTTTGAATACACCCTAAAGCAGGGGTGGGCAATCTTAACCGGAAAGGGCCGGTGTGGGTGCAGGTTTTCATTCAACCAAGCAGAAGCCACACCTGAATCTATTGAAAGCCAAGATCAACTGATTAAACAGGTGGAATCAGGTGTGCCTCCTGCTTGGTTGGAATGAAAACCTGCACCCACACCGGGCCTCTCTGGATAAGATTGCCTACCCCTGCCCTAAAGGGATGCGACTCCAGTCCATTGCAGGGCACCATGTATACACATTCACTCCTAGGGGCAATTTAGTACAGCTGTCCCCCCCCCCCCCCCTCATGTTTTGGTGAGGTGGGAGGAAACCTGAGATCAGAGACCAGTGCACCTGGAGGAAACTAGGAGAACATGCAAAACTCCACCCCACCCTATGTTCAGGATCAAACCCTAGAGCCATGAGGCAGTGGTGCTTCACACTGTCCAATATATCACACATTTATATTTGACACAAATGTCAAATATAATAAGCAAACATTTGTATAAGTGAAATTCCATTTCTGACATGGAATATTGGGATTTAGCTAGTCTGAGACAGTGTGTGTAATGTTGAATCTGCTTGGCCTGTCTCTGATTCTCTGCCTATAGATGTTCCAGGAGCAGCTAATAGCCACATAATAGAAGCTATTTTTTTTTTATAAACCGTGTCCTAAAATTGACTAGAAGTGCTGCAAAATGCTTTAAGTAAGTCTTATTAAGTAAGCCAGTAAAAGACCATTTCGAAACACACGACACAAGAACCAGGATGGCCGAGTGGTTAAGGTGTTGGACTTAAGATCCAATGGACAAATGTCCTCGTGGGTTCAAGCCCCACTCCTGGTAAGACTGAAGCGTTCACTCAGCAAAGGGATTCCATCTTTAGATCTATTCAGCCTCAAGTGCTCTGGAATTATGTTAGATGATAGCCCTGGTAGGCCCCACTCCTCTTGTGAGTGAGAAATGGCAGTGGAATACTTCAATAATGAATTGGTTAACTTTAAAAATGGAGGGCAAGAACATAGTAGCAGGCCAATAATGGTTGTGTTAAGATGGGTAGCGTTCTTCTGTCCTACCATTTGTAGGCACTTGAGAAAAGTCCTTTCACACTTAACTGCATGGACCCCGGGTTGACGCTGAAAAGGCTGATCCTTCACTTACTTGTGTGTGAGATATGGCAAGAGCATGCAACATAATTGAGCAATACTTAAAAAAAATGTTAAAATCCAATCCCTTAAAAAATGAACATAGTGGTGTATAGTGCTGGTTCTACTGGAGCAGCCAATGAGAGAATGCCACTCCATTAAAGCACCGTATTTTGTTAACCCTGCTCTCATATTCAGTTGATCGCTTTAGCTATTTTATTTACAAGAAATATAAAGTTGCCATATACAGAGGCTTTGAGCACATGAATGATGTCAAAATGGGATTTCTGTCCATGCAAGTTAATGCGATGAACTGTATGTATTATTGCAACACTCTAGAGATTGTTGTACATGATTTTGCACTCATTTTTAATTTCTTGAAAAATGAGATCTGCATAAATGGGTAAAAATGTCCATGTTTGAATGATGCTGACCCAAAATTTGTCATGAGCCTGTTCTGTTCCGCTACATTTAATGATATGGACATGTAAATTATGAAAATGAATGACTGAAATGAAATATTTTTCAAGATAAAAACTTTTATGTCAAATCAGATACAACTGACAACATCCTACTGTTTATGATGCTTGCTGTACTGTCACTTAACCCTTGCGTTTGGTAATTATTGATAAAAGGAAGCGTTGAAGTTCACATTTTATGGACGTTTTAGTGGCAGATGAGCCTCTTCAGAACCTCTGTGAAAAAGATTTGGTGGCAGGATAGACTCGATACAGAACCTAAAATCTACGCATCGATTTTGGGGTTTGAAATGCACTCGGCTACTTCAGCACCACGGACAGAGACCCGGCATTTGTTGCTTCGAACATGGATTTTGAAATGTTCCGTCTGTCACATCTCTTTCTCCTGAAAGGTCATGAAAGTGTTACATACTCCTATTCGTGAACAGTACAGGTTATGGTAATGTTAACATTTAGCTTGTTGGATATGACATTGATATGATGTTGGTCCTGAATCTATCGTTGGGAATCTACCACATTGGCGTTGTCCCTATCCTAAACATTTTTGTGTTTTCCCTTCTCTAATACACCCATTTCACCCCAGGAAGGGCTGTTTAGATTAATCTGGTATGTTGGCAGCAATGAAAGCACTAAAACTTTCTTAGACGAAAAAGACACAGTGCTTATCTGTTTTGTTTTGTTTTTTAATCCCACAACATGGTACAATTCTTGAATCTGACTGGTCAGAAGGTGCTGATTAAGTTTCTATAACAAATGGTCTGTACTTATATAGCACTACACACTGTATCTCATTCACCAATGGTAGCAGAGCTGCCATGCAAGACGCTAACTTGCCATCGGGAGCAACTTGGGATTCAGTGTCTTACCCAAGGACACTTGGGACTCCACTTCATGTGGAGTCACATGGGCTGGGAATCAAACCACCAACCCTACGATGAGTGGACAACCCGCTCTACCACCTGAGCCATAGCCGAACATTTATTCCTCTATAACAGCAGCTCTCATAGTCCAATGCCCATGGCAACCTCTTTAAATACTCTAGGACTAATAATAAATAGATTACAAAGTATTAAGTGTAAAGTTACTGAGCAAAAAAAATAGCATGTAATCGGTGATATGGGGAAATTTTCTATAAGGTGACGTTTATTTAACATTTACGGAAGGGATCTCTAGTACTTTGTGGATATTCCATAACATTAAACGTAACTAGAAAATGGATAAAAAATATGACGCCTTTGTTTACTAAATATAAATATTGTAATCATTAGGCAACTGTATTATGAGAGGAATAAATCCCGTTCGGACGGGCTTTTGAAAATAATCAACTTCAGGGAAGTAACCACAACCTGCTGATTATTTTCCGACAACAGCACGCCCCCAAGTGTGTTACTGCATATTTCCCTATTTATGTATGCTGTTCAATTAAACTTACACGCTCGGTGCTCTTTGATTTCAAGTATATTTACAAAGACTATGGAGGCCATGGTTTCGGGAATTCTACTTCTATTTCGTTATCATCTCTTCTAATCTCTTTTATGCCTTTTAGGGATGATTGGATTCTGTCTTAGTCCAACAGATTAGAATGATCAGGTAAGGGAAGTGTGTGTGTGTGAGAGAGAGAGAGAGAGAGAGAGAATGAAGGGAGAATGAAAAACAGCCTCTTTCCAGTATATAATCCATAATATATAAAAAGAATAGCTCTACTACGGCAGGTTGGACTGTGGGCCATTAAACATAGTGAAATATGTGGTGCATTTATACATCTGTGCGGCTTTCCACCTCCCCATTGAGATGAACTGCGCTTCAACTTCCACTGTGCGCACCAAGCTGAGAAGGCACAGTGAGCTCCTCCAAGGCTGCTGAACACACACGGGGGTGTCAAGTGCCCTATAATACCTGCAGGGCATACAGCACAACAAGCAGCAGATTCCTGGTTGATACTGCTCTAGAAAAACATCAGATCTGTATTCCACAGAGGCAGTACACACTCTAGGTTTTTCCTAGAAGTTCACATTCTTAACCAGGAACGTGAAATCAAGATCACCAAAGCAAACAAACTTGAGGATTATTATATATGGCTTGCACTTAAAAAAATAAAAAAAATAAAAAAATAAATAAATCAATAGCTGCTGAACTGTTTCCATGGCAAAAAAAAAAAAAGATTATTTCAAGCCTTTGGCACAGCCAGCAGGAGCCTTGCACAGCTCTCAAAGAGCTGGTCGAGGCTCTCGGCCGGAAGAGAGAGGCCACTCCTCACTAATAACCGCCCATAGATAACTAAACACAACATCCTCCGCGACAAACAAAGGGCCTTGGCATATCAAAGTGCATTAAAAGCAGAGCACATCTGTAGCTTTGCTCTCCCAAAAATACACCCGTTCCTGTTTAGAACAGAGTGAAGCCCTGGATGCCCAGCGAATATGCTTTAATGTTTTCCCACCATTGTTTTCCAGCTCTATCGGTTTTGCAAATGATTAGACGTTTTCAATGGAGCGCTTCAATTATGGCCCGAGTGGGCCGGATCGCCATGGTGATGAGCCTGTGATGCAGACAGAGAAGGATGCTTAAAGCGCTGGGCAGCAAAACTCTGTATTGACAGAGCCCTTGGGGGGGTGGATGGCCTCTCGACATACCATCAACCTCCACTCTCATTAAAGACGAGAAGAAGGGGGTGCAGTCGACGGAGCATCGACTGCTGTGCCCGCTCCACCCCCACATGTGAGAGAATGTCAGTGTCATAAAACGAGATATAAATGACTCATATGAATCACTCGGCTTTCTCTATAGGAGGACGTTTGAACGTAGGCCGTATGGTGGATAGCTGCTATTTACAGGTTGCAGTGTGGATTAGGAACAACACAAGCAGATGTAGAAACCATCATAGAATATATTGATTTGATTAATAATAGTAATAAGAAACGGGGGAACATTTCCACATTTCCTCCCCAATTGGGTCATCCGACTATTCTCACTCAATCAGCCAACTCTCCTCTATCGTACAACCGTGGAAGGTGCAGGCTAACACATGCTTCCTGCGAGACCCGTCACACCGGTTTTCGAACTGCGTCTCATGCAACACTGATTGCCACGATTGGCTAAGCATCGCTGTGATTGTCCGGGGAGAAAGAGTATGTTATTCCTCCCAGCCAGAAAGCACAGCCAATTTTGCGCCCTTAATTGGCTCTTGGCCAAGACAGATGTGGCATCTCTGGGATTAGATGAACACCATTCCTATTTTGAAAATGCCGTAAAAACAAACAAATAAATAAATAAAGACCAAAAAAAAGGTCAAAAGAACTAATAATAATTAATAATATTTAAAAAGTGTATCCCTTAAAGAAACATCAAATGAATCTAAAAGTAAGCTGAATAAAAAGCTAGTTAAATGCTAAAATGTTTTTCTTCCCCAGTGATAGATGGAGCCTGATAATAAATGTTTATTGTTATTAGTATATTCTACTACAGGCTAGCATTATAGGACACAATTTCGACCGTCGCTTATTAGGCGTTCATCTTCAGGACGTATGAGGATGCTAAACAATGAAAAGAATTTTAAATACATTTCAGTACAACGTTTGAGTAAATTCTAAAAGGACACAGTGAAGGAATACTAAAACCTGTCGTGTTACTAGAATAAAAAAAAAAAAGGGTCATGAGGGTGTACATCAAGAGCAGGTATTTACAGGAGACCTTACGGGACTGCGATGTACTTTTAAATCTCATTTCCGTTGAATCATTTAAGCTTGGGACCAAAAACACCTAGACGATAGTTTTTTAAGGTGAACGAATAGAAAATATATTCAGTCACGGCTGGCTCGAAACAACGCTAGCGCAAAGATCACCCTAAAAGCCACAAACACCATGTCAGATAGTGTTTAAACCCGACACTTCCACACTGCAATCCTTCACCATCTGCACTCGCTGTAATTGGTCTGTTTCATGTTCTTCCATTTGTTTTTGACAAGCGCATTCAGAAGCTGTCTGGCACCGAGGCGAGCTTTTTAAAGGAGGATGACTTTATAGAAAAGCTCTTTTTTGTTGTTGTTGTTATAATTACAGACTGTCTGAGTGGGGAGAGGAGCCACAGGACTGACACGTGTCACTCTGCGTTCTTTCTTTCGTTCTGGAGAAGGAATATTGGTTCCGCACGTCAGGAGAAGGTCTGCATTAAAGAAAGAAAAGATAAGAGAGAGAGAGAGAGAGAGAGAGGAAGACAGGCAGATGTCTTGAGAGAAGGGATTAAATGAAGTGAGAGTTTGGTATTTGATACTACAGCTCTCCGAGGTAGTGCTAGATTAAGATGGTAACCTGATCAAATCAAACTGTCGTCCATCATCCATGGGCTCATATATATATTAATAGCAGCTTATATCTGATTGGTGATCAGGTTTCTATGACAGCAGCTCTGACAGTAGTTTAGCTACAAATCACAGGTTTATATTAACGCACTCGTTCGATTACATTATGGTTTCTGTAGTAACATGGTACGGTAACGTTTTCTATCATTCACAGGGCATCTAAAGGTGCGTCTCATTCAGCTTCCCGGGGTGGTGAAGCAGTATATGGTGTACACAAGTTCTCACTACACATTAGGACACTGATAACTCGATTACAGGTGACTTGACTACGTGATCGCATTGTAAAACGTCACCGCTGGGATTTATCAACAACAGGCAGGATATGTCATATGTCATTATTAGCTTAATCACATGTTTTATTGTCATGGTATTTCAAGCATGATCGTAGGCTAGCTAGTGGATTATTTTTAAATGGTAAATGGTCTGCACTTTTATAGCACTTTTAAACCTTTGCAGTTCTACAAAGCACTTTACACTGTTTCTCATTCACACACACTAATGGTAGCAGAGCTGCTATACAAGGCGCTAACCTGCCATCAGGAGCAACTTGGGGTTCAGTGTCTTGCCCGAAGACACTTTGGTATGTGGAGTCACGTGGGACAGAAATCGAACCGCCAACCCTACGATTAGTAGAGAACCCGTTCTACCATCGGAGCCACAGCCGCCCCTAAACACTTAAAAAAACATGAAACACTTAGCTGAGGGTTCGTCCGCCATGTTTTTCAAGCTGAGAAGCTTCAGAAAACATGACGTCATTTCCAGTAAGGGAACATAATGAGCATCCATGCATCCTGGCTTTTGTGGTGCATTGTGGGGTTTTTTTTAGACCGAATGTTCCGGTGCACTGGAAGGATTCTGCGATCGAGACGGTGCTTAAAATAAAATGGCCGACTCCCTAATCAGTGCCCTGAGTACTGAACTAGGGATCTGACTGAGACGCACCCCAAGACTAAAAATAAACAGATCTTTAACAAGTGTACTGTTGGTTAACAAGGAAAAACATAATCATTGAGACAGTGAGGCTTTCTATAACAGATGCTATAATGTAACTGATGACAGGAAGGGACTTTTATGGACATAATGTAAGAGAAATTTAAACACTTATTGGAAAATAATCAATCCTGGCATGGGAACAGTAACCCTGCTTCAGGTCACTGTCCTTGATTAGTTTCGTATAAATGCATGCTCCCAGGTTTTTCTTCGTCACTAAACTCACTGCTGTAATATTTAGTCATTAAAAGCAGGACTAGGGTGATATGACCCAGATTGCCTTGGCAATCTGCTGGGGTCAGGATCAGTGACTACATTTGTTGGTCCTCTCATTATTTTATGTCATCTCTATTTTTTTTTCCAACGAATGAGATCATCTTTGAGAGTAGATAACTGCGCTGAAACCAGCAGGCAGCAGAAGTAAAAACTAATGCCAACCGAGAGCTGTACAAGCAACAAATGGTTGTCTGGCGAATGACAAGGGTTCCCAGCTGAGATGATGGAGAGTGGATCCACTAGTACTCTTTCAGAGCGCTCTGTGAAAGCACACACTGCTCATACTTTCCTTTTGGCAAACAACAGCAACAGGAAGTCAACTTTTAGACCTTGGCAAGGTTCTTTTGTGAATCTGTTTGTGATGTAATACTCGAGTCTTGGCCTTGGACCTTATGCTGACTTAAGTCACAATTTTCATGACTCATAGCATTTAATAACATGCCTCAAACTACGCAACTACTGCCCACTTCACCCCTCTGAACCGCATACAAGACCAGAGTTGTCCTAATCAGCCCTATTCAGACAGGATTAAGTGTCCATGGTAAGTATGCTGTATATATTTATAATATGAGCGTCTCTGCCATCTCTGTAATATTTTATAGACAGTGTATAGCCATGTCTAGGTCATGTACCACAGTACAGAATGATCTGGAGAAATAACCCCAGGTAATATACAGTACATCCCATACAAACCTGCACAGTGGCTTTAGTGGTTAGCACATTCGTCTCACACCGCCAGGGTGGGGGGTTTGATTCCTGCCACTGCCCTGTGTGCGCAGAGTTTGCATATTCTCCCCATGCTGTGGGAGCTTCCTCAGAGTCCTCTGGTTTCCTCCCCCAGTCCAAAGACATGTATGGTAGGACATGGTAGGCATATCCAAAACACCCGTAGTGACTATCTATAAAGTTAGAGACAAGCCCAAGACTGACACCAAACTCTCTATTCATCTTTTGGATCATATTTCCATCAGTGAATGTAAAATCTGGCATAAACCGAGATTTCCGATCTGATTCATCACTTTTCACCAACTACTCGAGTTGAGCCCAAAAGCCAGAGCAGGCTTGGCTCCTGGCCGCAGTGGCCTTGTGCTCTGGCAGCGTTTCCCCCTGCACTCCAGCCGGAGGTTAATGAAGGTCTGCTCCCAGCATTCACCCATGTAGAGCCCTGAGTCTCATGTCGATCCACTGCGCTTTTCAAGCCAAGATACATAAAGCCGAGAATGAGGGAGTAATTGGCTTGGTTTTATCCCCACCGTGTGCTGTTATCAGAATAAACAAGGCCCGAGCCACATCAAAGAGACGCAGGATTGCTCAAAGAAATTCCGACACGCTTCTTGGGATTTTGGCAGACGAGGTTCAGAGCTAATTGGGAACGAATGAGTGTGCAGTGAATTCAGCATGCTAATGCAAGCGGGGATCACACACAAACACTCATAAACACACTTATGTAAGTGCATATGCTAACACTGAGGGATTTAAAGGATACAGTTCAGCCAGTGTAGCATTGAAGCAGGCTAATGATGATGATGATGATGATGATGATGATGATGGATCAGTCTACAAATTTATATATATATATATATATATATATATATATATATATATATATATATAATGTATTTACGTACATCATATATATATATATATATATATATATATATATATATATATATATATATATAAACAATTTTACTTTAGACTTATTTGTTTGTATTTATTTATTTATTTATTTATCCATTTACAGTGCTGTGAAAAAGTATTTCTCTGTTTTTGTGTATATCTCATACCAAATAGTTTCAGAAATTAAAACATAATCTGTGATTGTACAAAGGCAACCTGAGTAAACACAAAATACAGTTTTTAAATGATAATGTTATTTACTGAAGCAAAAAGGTTATCCAATACCAACTGGGCCTGTGTGAAAATGTATTTGCCCCCGTAGTTACTAATTCCCCAAATCTATGGAACTACATTCATAATGGGGTTCAGCTGGACTAGACGCAACCAGACCTGATTACTGCAAACCCTGTTCAATCAAATCTACGCTTAAATAGAACTTTTTGAACAGCATGTAGTTGATTAAAAGGTCTTACTCAGTAACACACTATGCCAAATTTGAAAGAAATTCCAGAAATGATGAGGAAGAAGGTGATTGAAATACATCAGTCTGGGAAGGGTTACAAAGCTATTTCAAAGGCTCTGGGACTCAAAAGAACCACAGCGAGAGCCGTTATCTCCAAATGGAGAAACTCAGCACAATAGTGAACCTTCCCAGAAGTGGCCGACCTTCCAAAATTCCTCCAAGAGCACAGAAACTACTCATCCAGGAAGTCACAAAAGAGCCAAGGACAACATCAAAGGATCTACAGGCTTCTCTTTCATCAATAAAGGTCACTGGTCATGACTCTACTATCAGAAAGACACTGGGCAGAAGTGGCATCCATATCAGTGTGGTGAGGTGAAAACCACTGCTAACCCAGAAGAACATTAAGGCTCGTCTGAATTTTGCCAAAACACATCTTGATGATCCTCAACCCTTTTGGGAGAATGTTCTGTGGACTGATGAGTCGAAAGTGGAACTGTTTGGAAGACAGGGATCCTGTCACATCTGCCGTAAACCAAACACAGAATTCCACAAAAAGAGCATCATACCTACAGTCAAGCATGGTGGAGGCAGTGTGATGGTGTGGGGATGCTTTGCTGCTTCAGGGCCTGGGCAACTTGCAGTAATTGAGGGAAACATGAAATCTGCTCTCTAAAAGAAAATCCAAAAGGAGAATGTTCGGTCTTCAGTCCGTGAGTTGAAACTCAAGCGTAACTGGATTACGCAGCAAAACAATGATCCTAGTCAAAGTCCTGACTTGAACGAATTGGCAGTCGCTTTAACAGGCAATTCATGCTCGAAACCCCTCTAGTGCAGCTGAACTAAAGCAGTTCTGCATAGAAGAGCGGGCCAAAATTCCACCACAGCGCCGTGAAAGACTGATCTCCGGTTATCGGAAGCGTTCGGTTGCAGTTATTGCTGCTAAAGGTGGCACAACCAGATTTTAAGTTTAAGGGGGCAATTCGTTTTTCACATGGATGATAGGTGACGGATAACTTTTTATTTTGCTTCAAGTATTGTATGTTTACTCAGATTGCCTTTGTTTTATGTTGTATATCGTATTGAAGATCTAAAACTATTCAGCATGAGATATACACAAAAACAGAAGAAATCAGGATGGGGGGGGGGTTATTTATATATATTTATATATTTAAAAACAAATATTTATATATTTGTTTTTGCTCGGGTAGTATCTTATCTCTTTGTCTTTTTAACGTGCATGTTTTACCTGGGAATGTGCAAAACCCAAAAAGGAATACTAAGGGTACAAAAGGTGTACACATACCAGTGACAAGAAATAGTGCCATTTAGTACCTTTTCTAATGAAATTAGCGGTGCAGTTTTTCATGCTTAAACGTGTTCCTAGATTTAATATACAATCATACATTCTTAAGAAAAAAGTACTATTCTTTGTCGCAGGGGCAGTACCCTTATCTTCTGTACCTTTAATAATTATCGTTCGACTGGAAATGTGGATATAGTGTACCTTGATAAAAGATTGGTACCTTTTAGTTACCTTCTAGAGTACAGCTTTATAAACCTTTCTAAGTAAAAAAAATAATAATAAAAAAACATATTACAACGTGACAAGGATTGTTATAGTTACAGTTAGTACTCATTTTTCTGAAAGTTTAGTATTATATATAGTAAGTCTGGAAACATTACAAACTTTAGGATCCCTGGGATTTCACGCTTTTGTTCATTTTAGCGCAAAAAACCTCAAACTTCTGCTAAATTTGATCAATATTCCTCCTTCTGATGCCTTCTGTGAGCTTTCTCCATTGAGAGTGTACAATGAGTCGTATCCCGCAAGGAGCTGGATATGTCCTATGCACTGTGCACCGACACACACACACACACACACACACACACACACTCTAAATAAAACACCTGACCTCATCCCCAGTACCCTGCTACCGTTTCTCTCGCCCTCCGTCGCTTTCCCCACGAGTACAAGCATCCCACAAAGCCTCCTATAATCTAATGACGCACGATGAGCTGATACTAAACGGTTCAACGTGGTGTGCAGTGGGGTTTGAGCGAAGGCAGACTGTTTTTGGCACTTCCCTGTCCACCATTCTGCACAGCCGTGCACTCTGCATGTCTTCCCGAGTCTCTGCGCCAAATCTCTCATAGCTACAATTTCCATGGCAACTTTGACCAAGTCATTACTGCAGCGTTTGTTCCATATTGTGAGTACAGGTCTGAGATAAATGGACCTGAGACTGGTACATATCAACTGTCAGGAGGATGCTATATCATGGATTAGGGATGAAAAGTAGAAAAGGCAGGTTAAAAGCACAAAATAAATCCAACGATCTGGATTAAATAAATAAATAAACAAACAAACAAATAAATAAATCAATTTGAAAACAGGAAATGAGCAATTCATTTTCAGGAGTTTTTCTTTTTCCTTTCAAATTTCTATGAGGAAAAAAAACCCAAAGATTATTCTGAAAGCATGATGAGTGTTTGTGTGTGTGTGTGTGTGTGTGTGTGTGTGTGTGTGTGTGCTGAACATCTGTCAATCCTGTACATCTGCAGAACAAAATAATGAAAGGATCAGTCATATTTCTAAATCAACTATCAGCACCCGGAGTGCCAATAATATTGCTCCATTTCTAAAAATAACCCAGCTGTACCATATCAAGAGACCTCAGACACATGTAGGATGTAGGACAGCTACATCTTTCTTTTCTTTCCGTTTTTTTTTTTTTTTTAAGAGCACAAAAATAGACACAGTGATCGTCTATAAATGTACGATTGGAAGATTCTCTCGGGATCCTGACAGAGCCACCGTTCTCCAACGAAATCAAACAGCTGTAGGGCGTCATGCTTTATAAACGACGCTGACATGAAGCTCAGTAACAGGTTAATTATCTGAACGACGGCTCATTCGGGATTGAAAACAACCTTCGCACACTGTGTGTAGAAATAAATAGAAATAGACTGAGCAAGATAGTCGATACTGAGAGCAATGTACTGTATATTGTATGTAATATTTCATAGGGATGTTTGTTTAAATTTGTTACATTAAGGCAGAGGTTCTCAAACTTTTGTAACTAAAGTTCCCCCCCCCCCGCCCCCCAACATGTGGCATGCCCCACCCCCATATTGAAGGAGACCAGTTATAATAGTTATCTATTCTATATAAATATACATATATAATCTATACTCTGTTTTTGATAGATAGATAGATAGATAGATCAATATTTTTGCTTTTGTGTTTTTGTACTTTTCTTAAATTACTTTTCATAACTTTTATGACTTTTATAAAACTATATAACGGACAGATATGGAACATGAATGATCAAAAATGTTTCTGAACACTAGAACTACTTCGAACAAGAGAACTAGGCTGTAATAACGTGAACCATTTCACATGTAAAACATGTTGCATTCCATTCGTCTCGCGTTCTAAAAGCATTCGCATACGAATGATGTAAATTAGGACGAAGGGCGCGTCTCGTTATCCATGACATTGTTAAATGTCCGGCTCTCGGCCCCTCACTGAAAGAGCAGACGCGGAGAGAGATGTGAGTGCAGGACAATACTGGCAACGTTTGGAAAGTCGCTAAGGTTTGTCAAAAAAGTCGCTAGAGTCCAAAAGTTCGCTAAAGGGGTCTGAAAACTCGCTAAGTTGGCGACACTGGTCTGCACTGACAGCTAGATAAAAGGCAGGCTAAGCTCCGCCTCTCCTCAGCAAAAAAAAAACAAATACTGAGGGAGAGGGAACGCGGGGTTTTTCATTTATGCACATTCTATTTGAAAAGCAATAAAATACCCAAATGATGCCCTGTCTGTGGTTTGTTTTTTTTTTTCTTGAAAACAATTTTGCACCCCACCTCCCGATCTCGCCCCGGATTGAGAACCACTGCGTTAAGGAACATACAGGATGTAAACTGGTGAAACATGATGATCAGGACGAGCTGGTGCTAAAACATCCCGTGAGGAAATGTTAGACCTTTTAAAAATAATCGTCACATCTGTTCATATCTTATAATCATGCTGTTACACTATTCATCGTACAGTCACGTGCTGCAAGGGAGCTAAAATGACCGTGCTCCCTGGGTGGGAGGGGGATACTCTCTGTCGACCTTGTCAATCACAGTGACACTAGCCAATCGTGGGCATTCGTGAGCTCATGCACTGTATGTGGAAGAGGGCGGATACTGTAGCACTTTTTTTCAGAGTGATGTTATGTTGCGCTGTGATGCAGCATGAGCAGCAGTTTCGAAAAGGATCTCTTGGCTGGCTTCACATCTCCGAATATTACCCCATATTCAGTGCTTTGATATCAGTATAATATTGATTTTTTTTTTTTTTTACCTCACGTGTGGTTGGTGTTAGTGAACGCACGCTGGGAAAGTGCTCTTCTCAGGCTCTCGGTTCAAACAGGATGGAGTGGGGAAGGACTTCACACCAGACCTGTTTGGAGAGTTTTTTATGGAGAACTCTTGACACACACACACACACACACACACCTATCGTCTGTGTTAGCGCCCACACGCTGTACTGCACTTCATCTGTCAGCTCTCAAAGCCAAAAAAAAAAAAAACCCATCCTGTCAATCAGTCAGCCATTTCTTTACAGTATGAGTGGTTTGAAACGATACATTAGATGTCCGTTCATAATAGCGATAATGAAGGCCCACGTGACATGACTGCTGTTTCCAGACCTTTCCAAACGTGCAATTTGATGCCGGGCCAAAAATAGAGATAGGAAAGGTGAAAACATAATAATTCAGCTTCACTTGGCATTTGGCATTTGCAGAATTAGAGGTACTTTCAAGTGCTGGGCTGATTGAAATTTAATTACGACTAAAGTGACAAAAAACTGAGACCCTTCTCCAGTACCACCGCTCTGTTTACGCAGAGTATGCGGTTTGCATAGGGTACCAACTCCCAGAGATAGGGGGCTACCATTTCTGTTGCTCAAAAAAAAAAAATTACTTTCATTCTATGTTAATATTAACATAAACGTAATTTACGCACGGTGGCTTAGTGGTTCGCCTCACACCTCCAGGGTCGGGGGTTCGATTCCTGCCGCTTCCCTGTGTGTACGGAGTTTGCATGATCTCCCTGTACTGCGGGGGTTTCCTCCGGGTACTCCGGTTTCCTCTCCCTGTCCAAAAACATGCATGGTAGGCTGATTCGCATGTCTAAAGTGTCTGTAGTAGATGAATGGGTGTGTGAATGTGCATGTGATGGATTGGCACGCCATCCAGGGTGTACCCCGCCTTGTGCCCCAGACTCCCTGGGATAGGTTCCAGGTCCCCCGTGACCCTGAAGGATAAGCGGTATAGAAAATAGATGTATGGATGGATTGATGGATAAATATATACATACACATAAATATTTTTAAAATGCATTTTACGGCATCTGCCTCCGCCCCCACCTCATGTTTGCGGCTGACTGCAAATGATGATCATCATAAGTGATGGGTAACTATGCCCGGGAAAATACATCAGCAGTCTGGCGCTGAGAAAAGAAAAAGAAAAAAAGCCCAAGATGAATCCCGTGCCTCACTTTCAGGTATGTTCACAAACCTGTGAAACGTTAGATTTTTGTCTGTTGAAGTTAATGGGTGAGATTACTTAAACGTCTTTAACGCCGTTTATAATTTGACCCCCAGCAAGGCCTGATCACTCGCGCCAAGTTTGCATGTCCACACGTTGTTGTTCAAGAAATGACAGTGGCTGTAGCAAATATTAAAGATTAAGAGGACATTTATAATGAAAGGTTTGGCCAATATTAAACAAGGATTTGATCCGTAAAGTGCAACAAAAACAATCACCAGGCCGTTGTCGCCCTCTGCAGGCATTTGATATATTACAGTACATAATGAACATAAGTTGATTGTTTATATATTGTACATTACATCATGTATTTTAACAGTGTTGTTCAATAAAACCATAAAATGACTTACTTTTGATGGTTTATTTGACCCAATTATTATTATTATTTCTTCATTGCTGTCATATATCGATTCGTCGCTGAAACCTCGTATGTCCAAAACTGTTACTTTTCCTGAAACTAAAAAAACCCCCCTTGTATTTAAAAAAACAATAATTTCCAATGGAGTTACGAGGTTTAACACAAGCTCTTTTAATGCTTTTCATTGAAAATGTTATTTTCAATAACATGTGGAGGAGAGAGGAGGGAGGGAGGGAGGGAGGGAGTGGGTGGAGGGGGGAGGAACAACAACACAATTCTGCTTAGGGCACCCATTTGGTCAGGAGCGGCCCTACCGATCCCATTTAATTTTCTCTCCTTTCTCTCTGTCTCTCGGTTTCTGAAACGCGGGTTCTCTCAGGCATGATGGATGTCGTACGCAGAGCGGTAAGAAGTGGGGAGAACACAGAAATGGCGAATGAATAAAAGATCACAGCGTTCATGTTCCAGTCTTCTGCAACGCTCTAATGAGCTCGTCAACCCAGGATAAAAGCAACACGTTTCACACAAGAAGCACCCACGTAAGACCTTCGGGTCTTCACACACTCTGTCCAACAGCTGACAAACGGCAAAAAAAGAAATGGAGTGGGGGGGTCATGGTTAAATACCTGACAGGTTATTATAAACATGTCGGAAGTCTCCGGCTCGGCGCGCATTAGCAGCGTGCGGATCCTACGAGGCTTTAAGGGCAGTAATTAGCAGGGCTAATCTCTGCTGTAATTTTTCAATTAGATATTTGAACTCCATTTGGAGCAGGCGGAGCGGCGCACCTGTTCCTATAATTCACTGTTCGGCGGAGAGAAGATGGGCCAAGAGTCTCTGTCTTTCCATTAAAGTACTGTAAGACTCGGCGACGCACTCAGGGGACTGCAGAGCGCCTGGCGGTGGAATTACACTACATAGTACATCATGTTTGGGGTTGTTTTTTTTGTTGTTTATTTTGAAGTCATTTGGACTCCGATTGAGTTCCGGTTTCTCCAAAGCCCCGCCTTCCAAAAAGCCCAAAGTGCTCTGATTGGCCAGCTGACCCGTTGCGTTGTGATTGGCCAAAAACCTCAAGTGTGCGTAGGAAATGTAACGGCCCTTACCATAATCGCGAGCTTCAGCTTCCAAGGCTTCTAGAGCGATTCTAAACACTGTTAATGATGTCGTCAGTTTTACCGTATCCGTTCGAGCCCAGGCCGGATTCTGTAAACGCGGATGATCGGACAGATCGATCGGAACCGACTTTGCGAGCGAGACTTGAGCGGAACGTTTCACGGTGGTGAGTTTCTAGTTTGTTCCTCTCTTACATTTCTGATACGATGTTATAACGGTTTCATTTCTCTTCTTCACTGTAACAACGTTATGTCCTGAAATGACAACATAAAATACAATTTATAAAAATGTAATTAATTAAAAAAAATTTTTAAATCATGGCGGCATTATGTTTTAGATAGGTCTGGTACAGATACATTATACACTAAAGGAAAAAGAAAACATTAAAGAGCATCATATGACCCCTTTAAACAACAATCCATGTGCTACACTTACCATACAAAATTCACTTTCTATGAATATTTACATTTCAACCCCTCCCCCGAACCCTACATGCTCCACCCCTTCACTCTGGTATGGTGTAATAGCTGAACACTTTCATTTGCATATTAGAACCTGATTGGCTCTTATATTTTCTGACACAATAATACAGGGTTACTATTACAGGGTTTCTCTAAAAATTCACTAGATAGTATCCATTAGCATAAGTCAAGCATGCTAGCCTCTCCTTATCTAATACTGTCCTGAACCACCATGAGCTGCTTAGCAATATCCATCCATCCATTTTCCATACCACTTATCCTTCAGGGTCACGGGGAACCTGGAGCCTATCCCAGGGAGCATGGGGCACAAGGTGGGGTACAGCCTGGACACTCCATTGCAGGTCACAATCTCATACACATTCACTACAGACACTTTGGACTTGCCAATCAGCCTCCCATGCATCTCTTTGGACTGGGGGAGGAAACTGGAGTACCCAGAGAAAACCCCCGCAGGCCACAGGGTCATGGTGGGAATCGAACCCTCAAAACTGGAGGTGTGAGGCGAACGTGCTAACCACTAAGCCCAACCTGAGTAAGGTTTAGCTAGTGAGCTAAGCATGCTACAGAACAGGTAAATAGAGACTGTGGGGTTTTGATTTTTTTTAAAAAGCTGCCATATTACTTTATGTTTACACTTTATATCATCCTTTGGATAAAAGGTTTTCTAAATTCATTTATTGTTCTTTGCGGGAACCTTTATTGTAACCTTATATAGCACATTAGGACTGTTGCCTCGCACCTCTGGGGTTTCGGATTCGAATTCTGCCTTAGCCCTGTGTGCACGGAGTTTGAATGTTCTCCCTGTCCTTCTGGGTACTCCAGTTTCCTCCCCCAGTCCAAAAACATCCATTGTAGGTTAACCGGCATTCCCAAATTGTCCGTAGTGTGTGAATTGGTGCGTGTGTGTGTGTGATTGTGCCCTGTGATGGGTTGGCACCACGTCCAGGGTGTCCACAGCCTTGTGCCCAGAGTTCCCTGGGATAGGCTCCAGGCTCCCCCACAACCCTGTGTAGGATAAGCAGAATAGAAAATTAACGGATGGATCGATAATAATAATAATA
>NC_071274.1:20056504-20129004 GCF_023375685.1 Ictalurus furcatus
AAATTACTAAAGAGGAGAAGGTTATAGAGGTTAAGGTTTGGTTCTTCTTTGACGAACGGGATGCTAAAAGCAGGACAGAATTATTACGCTTGGACTTATTGCCTGGTGATCTCTCTCTCATTCTCTCTCTCTCTCTAATTCTCTCCCTCATTCTCTCTCTTTCATTCTCTCTCTCTCTCTAATTCTCTCCCTCATTCTCTCTCTTTCATTCTCTCTCTCTCTCTAATTCTCTCTCATTGTCTCTCATTCTCAGAGCCGTTCATCATGTGAGACTCCACGTCGTCTCTACACTGAGAAGCGCTCTGGTTCACTCTCCAAGTCCAGAAAGGAGACAAGATGGATGACAGGAAGTGTTAGGTGGTTGTAATATTCAGATATATGAACCGAGACTGTGCAGGAAGCTTCTGAAGTTATGGATTTTTTTTCAAGCATTTATTACACATAAGAATAGATCACATCTATTTATATACCTCATCCAGCGGCTAAATAACCTGGCAGATAAATATTGGCATTTTTCCCTTTCATAATACAGATATAAGGAGATATGAGAGATGAGATATGAAAGAGAAAGATGAGAGATGAGATATGAAAGAGAAAGATGAGAGATGAGATATGAAAGAGAAAGATGAGAGATGAGATATGAAAGAGAGAGATGAAAGATGAGAGATGAAAGAGAGAGATGAGAGATGAGATGAGAGATGAGATGAGAGATGATTTCTGTCAGTCCTGCTCAAGGAGGCGTGGCCTTTGTTTCTGTCAGCCCTACTCAAGGAGGCGTGGCCTTTGTTTCTGTCAGCCCTACTCAAGGAGGCGTGGCCTTTGTTTCTGTCAGCCCTACTCAAGGAGGCGTGGCCTTTGTTTCTGTCAGCCCTGCTCAAGGAGGTGTGGCCTTTGTTTCTGTCAGCCCTACTCAAGGAGGCGTGCCCTTTATTTTTGTCAGCCCCAATAAAGGAGGTGTGGCCTTTGTTTCTGTCAGCCCTACTCAAGGAGGCGTGGCCTTTGTTTCTGTCAGCCCTACTCAAGGAGGCGTGGCCTTTGTTTCTGTCAGCCGTACTCAAGGAGGCGTGGCCTTTATTTTTGTCAGCCCTACTCAAGGAGGCGTGGCCTTTGTTTCTGTCAGCCCTGCTCAAGGAGGTGTGGCCTTTGTTTCTGTCAGCCCTACTCAAGGAGGCGTGGCCTTTGTTTCTATCAGCCCTACTCAAGGAGGCATGGCCTTTGTTTCTGTCAGCCCTACTCAAGGAGGCGTGGCCTTTGTTTCTGTCAGCCCTACTCAAGGAGACGTGGCCTTTGTAATAGTTAGTCCTACTCACAGACATGTGCCCTCTGCGTCCATCAGTCACAGTGAAGGAGGCGTGGCCTTTTTGTCTGTCTGTCACACTGAAGGGGGTGTGACCATGTACTGCTGTTGTAAATATATTTTAAAGTCACTTAATATACAATCTGATATTTATTTTAATAAAGATTTGCATGGTATTGTCTCAGACTGACAGACCTGATAGACCTTCCTGTTTCACACATTCTGACACAATCCGCAGACCATCATCCAAATCCAAGAGAGAAGGAAGGAGATGCATTTCCATCTGTTCCCATCTCAGTTTAAATAGATCATCTCGGTGCACTACATTCATGAATAAGAATGCGAATCTTATTCATTCCTGTAATCTGTATCTTTAATGGAGTTTAACTGAGATAGCGGAGACTGCCACCTAGTGATCCTGCAGCTCATTGCACACTGCGGAAATATGAAAACATAAGCACAATATGCACAGGCTCCATCTGGACCTCAGGATCATTAATTCCACTGCAGACTTGAGACGATGTTTTGGTTCCAGGCAACACGTTTGAATCGCCGTCTTCCTGTCTGTCACACAATCTGTGACAGGCAAACCCACAGAGCTCAGGGCTTTTTAAAAGCTCATCTGGTGGAGATGTCTGGCACAGAAGGGGGCACGAAAACTCGAGATTGATGAAGCCGCGCGGCCGAGCTTCGTTCAGAATGGATGGCACCGTTCACAGATCTCTCACCTGGATAATGACGCCTGTGGAATCCAATCTAAAAGGCAGCTTGTGTGCTGAAGTAAATGCTCAGGAGTTGCTGATGAACGAGCTGAGAGATCAGACGATGCAGCGCTTCACAACCGTACTTTTGTACTTTTAGCATCAAATTATATCAGACTCCGCCATTCCGTGTGTGTAAACACTGTTCCTCCGGGGTGGGAATCGGTAGTGACTCGGGATTAAACGCACCGAGAAACCAAAAAAGCGCAACCTCGTCCTGTCTTGAAGATTTCACCCCTGACTGACACTGGAGACTCCTTCCAAAAATGAAGACACGCAAAATGTAGACATTAACGTAACCTTCAGGCTCAAGTCATCAACTACGAATACGAAAAAAAAAAATGGTTTGTTTAAATTGGTGACATTCTTGTAAATGCATCAAACGCATCAAGGAATTTTCTTCACCTCTTCTCCACATCATTTCTAAAAAGAAATGAAAACACAAAAACGGCGTGCTTTGTTTCGAAGTGTATTGTGACTGGAACTGGTTCATAAAAAAACAAAAAAAAAAGAGCGTGTTATTTACAGAGCATGTGAAGCACTGGCTTATTTACTGCCTTCAGAGTTTATTGATATGCAGCCCACGTGTTTGTCCAACCCCCATCTCCCTCATCCTCCATCCAACCTCTATCTTTCTCTCTCTCTCTCTCTGCATGCGTGCATGTGTGTACACCACAGAAGGCAGAAGGCGAGCCCGGGCGGAAGACGTGTGCTGCTTTAAAACGAGCTCATTAACCTTGCAGAGCGAGCCGGCTACCGCTATCTACAGTCCTGCTGCGGCCGTAACCATCGGCAACCGTCCGCCGAAACACAGAGCTCGTGAAAACGCGCCGCATGGCGAGCTCGTGCAGGTTCTCACAGCTCGGGTTATTAAATGGAGACGAAGACAAACGACATATCAGACCCCCGATTTGAACCGATATCCAGCTGAAGGATTTTTCAAGTGAAGAACATCTTAATTGCAAAATGAAAAAGAAAAACAACAACAACAATCGTTTGATATAGCAACCGAACGCTGCTGTCAGTTTATTCATTAAATCAGTTAAATTTCAATTTGCTACTCTGATGTCCCATACGTCTAAATCCCAGTGTCCTACTGTGCTTACAGTAAACAACAGTGCTTACAGTCATGTGCTTACAGTAAACAACTGTACCGTACATCACTCGAATAAAAACAAGGTTGAAAACAGTTCAAAAAGTGCATTTCTGCAAAAGTGACACAAGGAAGGGGTTAGAGAAAAATCTCATTTACGTCATTATTTCACCAAAAGTAGTCGATTAGCCGAGACGTGATTGAAGTTGGGTACGCTGGTGTAAAACTAAATAAGCAAACAAATAACACAAGTCTATCCCACCCAAAATCGTTTCTGTAAAGATCTGCCTCGAGCGATATCACAAACACTTACCGTAAACGCTGTAATGTCATGCGGGCAGAAATCTTGGACGTCTCCCCTAGGCCACGCCTCCTAAAGTTCTCCAGTTTACGATCGTCTAGTTTTGTGAATACGATCCCATCTTGCTATTAGAAAGTAGAATTTCTGAATTCTTTCCTCCTCGTGTCGTCTCAATCAGATTTTTCTCGCCACTGCCTCGCTCGCTCGCAGAGATCTAAACCTACATCGGGATTCCTGTAAAGCTCCTCTTGTGAGGATGTATATTGTTAAAACGTGCGTCTGTTTAAAATCGCATAACGGATGATGAGTTACTGGAGGATGACACTGTCGAGTTGAAACGCCTTATTTATTTGTCGTACGCGCAAATTTACTTTTCGTTTCATAAAATTTCATATTAAAGACTCGAAAGAAATCCATACAGGAAAACAAAATCAGAGTAGATATTCAAGAAAGAAAAGAAATGGCGCCCTGTAAAAGAAGGAATAGCTCATCTGTTTAGAGCTCATTTTGTTGTTTTCAGCTCTGTGAGCTTTGCCTTTTATGGAGTTTTATGGGCGGGGCTAAATGTAAACTAGCTGTTCCATACACTCGCTTGGCATTTATCACGGCGCACACGTCAACACAAAGAAAATCGGTGTCAATGAAATCGTTTTAAAACATTTTCCGGATCATTCACAGACAACTTTACTTAAAGCTCGGTAATTTAAAGTACGTACAGGAAAATTTGGGTTTGAGATTACGGCAAACGTTTTGTGCGAGAGTCTTCCGTTAGCCTTATAGCTACGGTGCTAAACTACAAATGCGTATGTCGTACACTAAACATTTGATTTCTCAACCCACCCCTTTAATTCTCCTCAGTAGAAATCATCCTGTTACAACAACCCAGCTTAAATAATAATAATAATTTCATCGTGCACTGGGTTCAACTTGGTTCGGCTCACTGACTTACAATTCAGGAGTCTGGTTTAAATACAGAGCAGCGAAGAGATTGCGTATAAAATTTCTCGTCGCGTCAGCGGAACGGAAACGCGCGGCGAGCTGTAAAAACGTGACCGTCAGATGATTATGCTGTGCTTGTGCTCGGTCCGGTCATGCGTACAGCTCGTCTCGGTGTATGCGTAATCGCTCCGAGACGCTCGCGAAAACCTTCAAACGTGCCGAAGCGCTGTTCTCAGATAACGAGGCGGAACGTTTGTGCTGTCAGATTAAAAAAAAAAAATAAAAAATCAATTTAAATTAATTTGAAGCTTGTGCTCTCATAAACACGCCTGTGCACGTAAGACTTTCTGTCCGACGCAGCATTATTTTAGTGTGAGAAATGTTTTATTTCAACGGGATGAATTAAAACCATCGTAAATAGCTCTCTGACTCGAAAAATCTCATCTGCGTATAGTTTAATAGTCTATTCCGTCTGCATGTTCATCGTGAAGTGTGTAAAAATAGATTTCGTTTTAGAATCGCAGACTTACTTTCCTGTAACATGGCTCAAATCTAAATATTTAAAAGCGCTGAAGAGTCTGCGGCGCACGTCGTCTCCGGTCGGTCTATCCTATTCGCTTCGATTGGTCATGTGACTAGAGAAGTGCTTTCTGTACTAACAAAATATATATATTTAAAAACTAACCGTCCTGTGAAGACAATCCACGTATCAGGAAAAAAAAATTATATTTCTGTAATACCTTGTGAAGCTGATTCGCTTGAAATAATCACGTGTCCTATCAGTAGTGTGTTGTGCTCTCGACATGAGGTTGGATTTTCACTGAGAAAATAAACTGTCCGGGAAACACAAAAGGCTCGATAACTCTTCGGTCCACTCGTTCACCAGGAGTCTCTACAGCCAGACAGACAGAAGTGTGTATGACGAGTGCTTCCCTGTTTTCACGGTCAGTCGCTGCCATCGTAGACGACCGTCTGCTCCATGCTCAGTTTGTACAGCACTTTTTTCGAGATGAACCTGCGTGAGGAAACGGATCGCAGTCAGACGGGGCTGTGTTCAGATAATCACCTACAATGACGTGAACGTAGGTAGAACGCAGACCTGGAGAAGGAGTTGTCGAAGATCAGCGTGTATTCTCCGGGGTTGCGAGCTTTCACCTGGCCTTGGATTGCATCCTTGTGAGAGTTACACCTGGTTAAAGGGATCAGAACCTGCCAGAGAGAGTTAAAGAGTAATAAACGTAATCACTTAAAGTTTTAGCATACCATTATTAATGAGTGTGTGTGTGTGTGTGTGTGTGTGTGTGTGTTACCTTGGCCTGCTCCAGTGGTGTGTCTTTGCTCTCTTTGTACACCACACTAAAGGAGATGCTCTTTGGCGTAGAGGAAAACACCCAGCTGATGGTGGGTCCAGCGGTAACCATGGTGATGGGGATGAGACTGTAGCAGCTCGACTTTATGAAGAGTTCTCTGGACTCCTGGCCGAAGTTGGAGATCTCCTCCACGTTGAACGGCACGGACTGCCTGCAGTAGAGTACACATGGATCATATGACCTAGTGACAGCCAATAGATGACAGACCTTCTGATAGTGTATACAAGAGCATACACTGATCACATGACCCTCTGATAGTGTATACAAAAGCACACACTGATCACATGACCTTCTGATAGTGTATAAAAGAGCATAAACAGATCACATGACCCTCTGATAGTGTATCCGAGAACAATAACAAGTCTTTCCTCAAGTAAAATAGCTGCATTCATGGAAAAATACCAAACAGTGCACTGCAAATAACACAGATACACATATATGAGTCAGAGTCCCCTCGCAGAGACGCCTCTGCACCTCTCAGGCTGTTCGTTAATAATAGATCTGATAAGCTAGTGTGTGTTCCGGGCTGCATTGTCGGTAGCGTGTACGTACGTGACTTCTCCAGACTTGAGCAGGCAGATCTCTGCGTCCTGCACCGAGCTCGGCAGCTCCTCCGACTCGTCTGCAGTGAGGTCGCCACCGCTCGTACTGCTGCTACTACAAAAACAAACAAACACAACAAACAACACACGAGTGATGTCTCTGAAGAAAGCGCTGGCTCGAAATGCACTGCTTGTATTTTGCGTATAAAATACATCTACACAATCACGCAATAAAAACGACTGTCTTTAGCCACTATAATAAGACGTAACATACAGTACACAAGGTTAAATGTAACTATACGTCGACAAGAAGTATGACACGCCGTTCTTTAATCAATGAGAAATCTTAAGTGTTGGCAAACTGCTGAAGTACAAGAGGAATAAAACTTTCCAGTGCATGCTGTTATAGAAAATAATGAAATGAAAAACTTTTATTGCTTAGTTAGATTATTACTTTATTCAGAGTTTGTACAGCTTTTCGTAAAATGCAATTTCCAGTTGTTTCACGGTACATAATCAGACAAATGCATTAAATCAGCCCTCGATTAAGTGTATATTTCTATTTGTCCTTTTAATAAAAATTTTTGAAAACAAGTAAACCAATCACTTTTGCCGTAGCCTACAATAGCTCGGCTACATTTACGAAAGAAATATAAAAGACGTCAAATATAAAATGACCGCGTTAGTCAGATAATTACTCATCAGTACTGGATTGCATTTCCTCAGTAATCTAGTTAAAAGAGGTTTTAATGCATGTGTTCAATTTTTGCAAAGAAAATAAAAAATTGGAGAGAGAGAAAAAAAAAAAGAAAGAAAAGGTTTTGCATTTGGAAAAATGTCTGAAAGGGAAAATTGCCAACTAATACTGTATTAAAGAGTACATCGGAATATTATTTTGAATACTTTATAGTGTAATTGGATGTTGTTTTGGAGGTGGAAAAAGACGGCAGTTTCCATAGTAACCTGAACGCTTCATGCAGTGCATCATTGTTGCACAAAAAGGCAGCTAATGGAAATAATTTGGGGATATTTGAGATAATTTGCGAAAACACGGAGAAATAACCCGTGCGTGTGTGTGCGTGTGTGTGGGACTCACATCTCATGCGTTCCTTGATGTCCACTTCCTGGAGACAGAGCTGTGGTGTAGGGCAGCGTCTCGTTGTCGTAAATGCAGTTCACTTCCTCGTCTGTGATGATATCGAACGCCGCGTCGTCTGACCTTGGGGACTGCGGTGCAACTGTGCAGCCGAGAGAGAGCGAGAGAGAAAGAGAGAGAGAGAGAGAGAGAACACGTCACATTATGGCTCATTACAGACTTTTAAACTGATTAATCCCAGATCCCGGGGCTAACAGATTAAGCAGGTTTTCCGCTGATTACTGTGTCGTTCTTGCCACATTTTCACCCTAATAGAGGCAATATTGTCTGAAGAACACACAGTTGCGCACTGCCGCTGATGAAATCAGTTTGCTTTGGAGCATGTCGCTGCGCCGTTCACATTCACAGATGATCATTTTTGCCTCAATTAATTAAACCTAATTAACTGAGAAGCCTTGATAAAGCCTCCGTTTAGATTTTAGAAACTCTGGCACGTTAAATCACAAATCTCACAAACGATTTGGATTAGTGGTTAGTACGTTCGCCTCACACCTCCAGGGGCGGAGGTTCGATTCCCACCGTGGCCCTGTGTGTGCGGAGTTTGCATGTTCTCCCCGTGCTGCGGGGGTTTCCTCCGGGTACTCCGGTTTCCTCCCCCAGTCCAAAGACATGCATGGTAGGCTGATTGGCGTGTCCTAAAGTGTCCGTAGTGTGTGAATGTGTACGTGATTGTGCCCTGCGATGGATTGGCACCCTGTCCAGGGTGTACCCCGCCTTGTGCCCGATGCTCCCTGGGATAGGCTCCAGGTTTCCCCGTGACCCTGAAAAGGATAAAGCGCTATAGAAGATGGATGGATGGATGATTGTGATTATACTTCCCACTGAAAGTAACTTTGATTAAGAAAAGATTTATTTCAATTCCTTTGAAGGAATAAGCAAGGAATACGTTCTATGTATATTTCCGTTTATAGTTCATAGTATATTTAATGTTCTGGAACATCCACAAATCAAGTCATTTCTTGCTATTACTTACAACGTAGCAGCGATAAACAGCAAGTGCGTCTCCAGCCCCTCTCGCTTTCGATCTCTGAGTAAACTTTTTTCTCTCTCTCTGAGAAAACTATTCCACAGCTTCAGACCAATCAGAATAGAGAATTCAACGGCGCTGTGGTATAAGGGCATTTGATAGATAGAAGTTTTCTGTTTAGTTGAAATGATACGTGTGAGATGACTGAAATGTAATGAAACAGTTAAATAGTTGAAATAACTTAAGACGCGCTACAGATGTTGCATAAGCAATCACTGGAAAGCAGGGCCGTAACTATAGGCAACGGGATTCAAGAATGATTTGTAGTTTCACACATTTTTCAACGCGTTATGTGAGAACAGTTTTGAGAGTTCCTTTGAGATCAAATATCAGAGTATATCAGAGTTCCTTTGAGAATTTTTGTTCAGACAAGTCTCAAGATGATGTGAAGATTTGGAGGAGGAGCCAAAATGGCAGTTAGATACAAGCATTTTCAGCATGTTATTGTAACTTTTGATCAATAACTGGCACTGGCACAAAATTTGATGTCTAGCTTCAGGTCTTGGTTCTGAAGGTGCCTACCAAGATTTGTGTCTGTATACAAGATCGTTGCTGAGATACAGCCTCACTTCCTGTTTGGCGGCGTCACTGTCAGATTTGTTGGCACATTATGGTCAACGTTTTTATTTTATAATGTCTATCATTTTAATTAGAGATTGGTGAACTTGCTGATAAAATGCTCCTCAGCATGTGTAAAAGCAAGTGACGTGGACCAATTAAACACGTTTGACCTCTGACCTGTGACACTGGGCATGGAGGCTCTGGTGGGAGTGGAGCACAGTGGGCTGTATGACGGCCGAGACGGACTTCCGAGCTCCTCCTGAGGGTGACGCTCTGCTGCACCATGCCGAGTGTAACAGTCCTTACAGCAGCGCTCTCTGACGCCGCCCTGCTGGCTGCTCACTGTGTGACTGCAGCAGTAGTAGCAAAAAGGCCGACCGCACAGCCTGAGACACACACACACACACACACAAATTATGCACAAGAGATACTGGGGTCACATGTTACATGCCAAGTTTACTTTTAATTATTGCACTAATTTCCAATTTGAGAATAGCAACATGTGAAATAGCGGGGTTCAGCTGCAGTCCAGCATCAGCCTAATGAAATTCATTATAAATTGCTGGATTAAACACAGAAAAAATCTCCCACATAACAAATAAAAACTACAGAGAGAGAAAGAAAGCAAGCAAGCAAGAAAGAAAGAGACAGAAACGGACACAGAGTAAGCAAGAAACAGACAGAAAGAAAGAGACAAGCAGAAAGAAAGAAAGAAAGAAAGAAACCTACAGACAGAAAGACAGAAAGAAAGGAAAAGAAAAAGACAGACAGAAAAAGGACACACGGTCAGAAAGAAACCGACAGAAAGAAAGAGATAAGCAGAAAGAAAGAAAGAAAAAGACAGACTGAAAAGGACACACAGTAAGAAATAAACAGAAAGAAACAAAGTAAGAAAGAAAGTAAGAAAGAAAGAAAAAAACATACAGAAAAACAGACTGAAAGAAGAAACAGACAGACAGGCGAAGAAAGAAAAAGATATACAGAAAGAGAGACTGAGAGACAGACAGAATATAAAAGAAATAAACAGACAGAAAGAAAGAAGGAAAGAAAGAAAGGACAGAATTAGTTTCTATAATAAAGACAGAAGGTAGTTCGTACTCATTTAAAAACACTCAAAAAGAAAAAGGAGGAAAAAAAGACAATGGTAGGGAAATGAGCTGCAGTAAAACACATGCTGAGTGTAAACGTGTGGAGCTTTGCCCTGATAGAGCGCGGGCCCTGATGGAGACAGAGCGAGTGCGGGCCCTGATGGAGACAGAGCGAGCGCGGGCCCTGATGGTGACAGAGCGAGCACGGGCCCTGATGGAGACAGAGCGCGGGCCCTGATGGAGACAGAGCACGGGCCCTGATGGAGACAGAGCGCGGGCCCTGATGGAGACAGAGCGCGGGCCCTGATGGAGACAGAGCGAGCGCGGGCCCTGATGGTGACAGAGCGAGCGCGGGCCCTGATGGAGACAGAGCGAGCGCGGGCCCTGATGGAGACAGAGCGAGCGCGGGCCCTGATGGAGACAGAGCGAGCGCGGGCCCTGATGGAGACAGAGCGAGCGCGGGCACTGATGGAGACAGAGCGAGCGCGGGCACTGATGGAGACAGAGCGAGCGCGGGCCCTGATGGAGACAGAGCGAGCGCGGGCCCTGATGGAGACAGAGCGAGCGCGGGCCCTGATGGAGACAGAGCGAGCGCGGGCACTGATGGAGACAGAGCGAGCGCGGGCCCTGATGGTGACAGAGCGAGCACGGGCCCTGATGGAGACAGAGCGTGGGCCATGATGGAGACAGAGCGAGCACGGGCCCTGTTGGTGACAGAGCACGGGCCCTGACGGTGACAGTGTTCTTACCTGCAGGTGTGTCGGCGGAGCCACCAGCTGAACTGTGTGTGACACTCAGAGCAGTACGTAAGCTCTCGGTCCGACTGCTCCTCGGCTCTCAGCTTCTGTTCAAACTCCAGAGCGTCTGATTTCTGCCACAGTGCATCTTTCTCCCTGCAGGGGGCGCCAAAGCACACATTAACACACGTCTGCATACATCTGCCATACTCACTCAAAGCTGTGTTCAGTATTACAGCTGTTTGGGGAAAATATACATCTTGTTCCTTCATTTTTTTTAAATTAAGGATGTAGATTTTTGAAAGGACATTGCAGGAAGACATGAGTACCGAATAAGCTCGATAAGTCTTTCCTCCAGGTTCCTTTTCGTGCGGTAAAGATCGTCTATCTCTGCAGATGATCTGAGATCGCATGTCTCCTTCTCCATGAGCGTTCTGCGCAGGTTCTCACTCAGGTCCTGACAGGCTTTTTGGGTGAGAGTAAGTTCTTCCTGAGCCCTGACACAAACAGAAAATCACACGTCTAGACCTCACCACAGAAATTCCTAAATTTTAACCTTGTGTAAATGCGTAAATTGACTCACTTTGCCAGGTCACTTTGTATTTGGTTGAGCTGTTCCTCTTTCTGCAGAAGCAACGTGTCTAATTTGGCAATGCAGGCATTTTTCTCCTCAAGTGTCTCACTGTGGCTGGTGATGTTGGCCTTAACACACAAAATACACACAAAAGTATACCTCCACACACTAGATGTGTACTACTGTATCTGCACACATGAGCTCACAAAAGCCCAGGAGTGGCTAGTGTCACTGTGCAAACTGATACAACAAAAATAAAAGAAAGAAACAAAGAAAGAAAGAAGGAAAGAAAGAAAGAAAAAACGAAAGAAAGAAAAAAAGAAAGAAAGAAAAAAGAGACTGAAAAAAGATTTAAAAAATTAAGAAATACTGAAAAAGAAAGAAAGACAGAAAGAAAGAAGACAAAGAAAGAAAGAAAGGCAAAGAAAGGAAGAAAGAAAGAAGACAAAGAAAAAGGGAAGAAAGAAGGAAGGAAGGAAAGAAATGAATAAAGAAAGAAAGAGACAGAAAAAAGAAAGAAAAAGAAAGAAAGACTAAGAAAGAAAGAAAGAAAGAGAAAGAAAGTCAAAGAAAGAAGAAAAAGAAAGAAAAAGAGACTGAAAAGACAGAAAAGTAAAAAAGACTTAAAAAGAAAGAAAGAACACAAAGAAATTAAGAAATAACAGAGGAAGAAAGAAAAACTGAAGACAGAAAGAAAGAATGAATGAAAGAAAAAAATAAAAAATAAAAAGAGAGACTGAAAAAGACAAAGAAGTCAGAAAGACTGAAAAAGAAAGAAAGAAGACAAAGAAAGAAAGAAAAAGACTGAAAAAAGACAAAAAAAAAAAAAGAACGACAGAAAGAAAGAAAGGACAAAATATGTACTAAAACAGTCAGGTAAACCTGAAGTCAGGCTCATTAAGATTAATGCTCATTATGTTTATTTAATAAAGAAAACCAAAATCTTGAACACAAGTAAAATGTAATTAATTGTGCGACTCCACCATGAGATTCATTTCAAACCTATGTGAGGGATTTCTACGTTTCTGTGAGCGTTCAGGTTGTGTGGATATACTGCCCCTGCTTATGCATATCAAAAGTACAAGTTAAACAGCAGCAGATGTGGTTGCTCTGGGCAACATCCCAGGAGAAAACCTACCTCAAGCTCTGCCAGTCTGGTCTCCAGGGCTGACATGTTTTTCTGCTCTCCTTCCATCTGAGACTTTGTGCCCAGCAGCTCCTCATTCAAAACCTGCAAACATGGAAAATACGTCAGATCTGTGCAGTTGTTTCTAGAGTTGCATTCCGAAGATGAAAGATCGTACAAGATAACAACCTTCATCTGGTTTTGGTGGTTTGTGGTTGCCTCGCTCAGCTGAAGCCGAAGAGCACTGAGCTCTTTTTGGTTGCCTTTCCGCAAGCTCCTGGCCTCCTCCTGCGCCCCTTCAAGCCTCTGTTGGAGTTCCTCCTTGGCTTTCCTGATACCCTCTGCTTGTTTCAGCTCCTCTTGGAGGCGAGCGTTGTCTTTTTTTAGGCTCTCCACAGAGTCGTTGAGGGTCTGTGTGTCATTCTGTACCACCAGCTGCTCCTGCAGCTTGGCTGAGAGTTCCTCACAGCGCAACCTTGCCTCTTCGTTCTGCCCGGTAAGCATACACACTTGGATGCCCAACTCTGCAGTCTCAGTGTTGGCTCTGTGAAGGGCCTCTCTAGCCTCTTCATTCTCCAGGCCCAGGGCATTGTTCTGTCTCTTCAGCACATGAAGCTCTTCCCTCATGGAGTCCAACTCGGTCTGTAGGTTGGCTCGAGCCTGGGCCTCAGTATCCCACTTCTTTTCCAGTTCCTCCTCCTTCTCCTTACAATGCAGAAGCTCCTCAATGTGCCGGCGGTTCAGGTCCTCCACCTGGGATTGAAGCTGGTCAGTCTGAGCACAAAGGTCTGCCCTGGAGGCCTCAGTCACCTCCTGCAAAGCTTGGATCTTCATCCTCTCTTCTGAGGTTACTTGGAGCCGGGCTCGAAGATCGACAACCTCTTCCTGGAGCCTGGAGACCTCCTTCATGTTTAAGTCTAGTTGGGCTTCAGCTAGAGCTAGTCTAGAAGCTGCTTCTCCAGTTTCAGAGTGCTTTATTAGGTAGAGATCCTTCCTGGGATCTGTCTGTGTAGTCAGCTCTTCATTTTGAACATCTTTTAATTCTTGGTCAGACACTTTCTTGTTCTCCCTGGAGCTTGGTCCATTATCTAGCTCTCCATGTCTCTCCTTCATACTGGCCTCAGTGTTCACCTGGGATTTCTGGGTGTTCTCCTCAAGACACTGGTTCTCCTCCACAAACATCTTCTCTCTCTCCTCCACTGTAAGCCCAGCTGAACCCAGCCTGGCCATGATCTGCTTCTTGGAGGCTTTCAGAGAGGTCAGTTCTCTTTCCAGAGCATCTTTGCTCTGAGCCAGCTCCTTGTTGCTTTCCTCGCTCCTCTTTACTGTACTGACCAACTTTGCATTGATCTCCATTAAGCTGAAGCACTGGATCTTGTACTCCTCCAGCATCTTGCTCTGGCTTTCCAGGCTCTGGTTTTCTAACTGCTGGATCTTCTGAGTGCTGATCGAGAGCTTGATCTCCTTTGCTTTCAACTGCTCCTGCAGTGATATAATCTGAGTATCTAGTGCTTCCTTTAGACTGCCACTCTTTTGTTGGAGCTCCTCCCGCTCAAGCTGTGCGTTCTTCTTCACCTCCTCTAGCTGTAGGACTCTATCTTGCAGTGAGCTTTGCATGTTCTGCAGCTGGGTATGCAAATTCTTTGCCTCCTGCTCTTTCAAAGACAGCGCCTCACTGAGGCGACTGACAGTCGCTTGGAGCTCATCAGCCTGCTGGATTGCAACGGTTCTTTCCTTCTCGCTAGACGTGCGGAGCCTGGCGAGCGTCTCTTCACTATCTTTCAACTTTTCCCCCTGAGCCTTGAGTTCTCGGGCCAATCTTTCAGCCTGCTTTGCCCAATCCTCGGCTTTGCGCCCGGCTTCCAGCTTCTCCACTTCATCCTTTTGATCGCGTAACTCCTTTGTTGCCGTCCCTGCTTCCTCCTTGCATGACTTTCGACTGGCACTCTCAGCAGCATGTAGCTTCACTTGGAGATCAGCAACCTCCTGCTTTAATTCTGCGGCTTCGTCGGTAAGCAGATGAACCTGCTCTTGAAGTTGTTGTTTCCGTAGCTCTGACTGGTCGAGTTCAACACGCAGGTCATCTACAGAACAAGAGTGTTCTCCTAGTTCTCCAAGGTCTGCTTGAAAACTGGTGCTCAACTCTGGGCCTGGGAGAAAGTCCTGCACTTGCTACAAAAAGAAAAACCAGTGCTACAGGGATTCAGGACACACTTCATTTGACTAATACAAGTCCATATTGTTAGGAATTAGTTTGAAAGCATCAGTCTTGAACAACCTTAAACTGCTTAAACTGAATGCTCAACTAGGAGGCTAAGAGGACACCGGAAAAAGGACTAGAAAGTGGTATTTTAACATGCATATGAGAGCTAGACGCTCTCTTGATCCCTCAGGAAACGTTATAAGACATTCCTAATTGGTATTAGCACAGAATGGGTGGAGACCTGCGAGTAGTTGCTGACAAGGCTGTTGACACTGGAGCAGCGGCTGGGAGGTCTCCACACGTGGGCACCTGACGCTGCTGATCCCACAGTTCTCCTACAAACACCAAAGACATACATCATCGTGTTAAAAAATGCGACATATTTTGTTTCCTGGGAGGACGTCACACATTGTGCCATTTGGAACGAGCGTGTTTTAGGGAGAGTACCATTTTTTTAAAGCTGTAATCTCCACTCCCAAAAACAATACTAATATATTGACTATAAGATGTGAGTCATACTTATCGCCCGTGTTAGAGCGGCAAACAAGATGCACAAATGTAATACTTGCGCAAGTGTTTTGGGCTACAAGAACAATTTGAAGAGGACGTGAGTAGGAGTGTTAAACACTCTTGGCCCAAATGATCAGGTATAGTCCTGAAACAGGACTTCCATGCAATCGTCGGCTTTCCCGAATATCACCACCATCAGAAAATGCCTTCGCTAAATAGAAACCAATCCCATGGGTTTCAATTCATCGCTAGCTTGCGATTCTATTTGTTAATATTCCACATTATTAAATTTCTTACATGTGCTTCAGCACAAAAACCGTTGGTGCGTCTGTATTCTAATGAGCCGTGACATGCACGCACGAAAGTTTGGTATTCGCTAAGCTTTATTGCTTGAGTGTATGACCTGAGATGAGCCCTAATTATACTGTGCATGCGAGAAATCATAAATAGGCATGGTATTTTTTTAGGCAATGTTGATAATAAATGAGGCGACTCTGACATGCTTGGTGAGAGCGATAGAAATTCATGAACGGTTGCATGTTGGTGGATTACCACAAGAGGAAGTATTGAGAATCAGGCAAGATGTTTTTTCTTACTGAGGTGAAATAAACAGGAAAGAGGTGCTGAGCGGAGTGAAAACTGATGTAACAGGATTTAGCAGCTTTAAACGCAGTGCGAGAGTCTAGCCAAACCACATCCTCAGACAGAGTTCGCACAGATGCTTTTTATTTTCAAGGACTATACAAGAGATGTCATACAAACATATTCTTTATTTCTTCCACAAAAGATAATTAAAAAATAATACTTCTACTACTACTACTATTACTAATAATAATAACACACTATAATTTTTTTTTTGGTGCCGTTTGCAGCCATGCCGGACTAAATTTGCACTGCCCAGGCATTGCTGTATCTTCACCAGAACGTCAATACCCAGGGTGTCCCAAAAGTCTCCATATGTAGGGGAAATTAAGATTTCTTAGCAAAATGTCTTCCAAAATTTTTCATACTTATTTAAAACAAAAATTCATTTTCAGACAGCCTTTAAGAAAGCCTTTGACAAAAGAAGAACGTATTAAAATCATTCTCATGGCTGGATCGGGACGCTGTCGCAAGGTTGTGATGGTCTTTTTACAGGAAACATGGCGAGCGCATTACACGCGCTCAAACACTGTTACCAAACCGTGAGCCAAAGCTGGGAGAGATGACTCCATGTGTGTTTACAAAGAAATAGCAATCTTGTAGCGGATGGTTTGTAAATAAAGTTACATTTTGATTTTTTTTTTTATAAAAAGTGTTAATTTCCCCTATGTAAGGAGACTTTGGGACACCCTGTACTCCAGGTGAGTGACAGGAGCACTGTTTCCGACGACTTTCAATAGAAAGTCGCTCAATATCGCTAGATTATGTCACACGCTAATTAGCATATTCATGACGTCATTGTGACAAATTAGCATATTCATGACGTCTCACGACTGACGTCTGATTTTGATTTAAAATGATCACTCGGAACGATAGAAGCGACAGAATGTCTCTTATTTTTTCTGACACTGAAGGTGTCGCAGAGAGGCAGAGAGAGAGAGAGAGAGTGAGAGAGAGAGGTGTGTATATCTGTATATTTTCAAGCATTCGAATTAGTGTACTGAGTTCGAATCCCGACAATCTCGGGAGCCAAGGAAGCAAAACTAGCTGTGCTTTCTGGGTGGGAGGGTTGGCGTACTCTCTCTCCTCTGTCAATCACAGCAACCCTAGCCAATCATGCGTGTCTGGGAGCTCATGCATGTGTAAGAGGGCAGATAGCCAGAAGTGCTGGCTGGTGGATGAAAAATAGAGAGGATAACCCCTGGTCTACAGTACGTGTAAGATCTTTTTGCGTTACGTTTAGACCAGAAAACGTCCTGGACAACCTGGCAAAGGTGGGCCACTCGGAGTCCAGATCATATCCCCTGGACGCCACGTCAAACTGGATCTCGTTCAGCTCGTACAGGTGATTGACGATGTCGACGGTGAGGTGGGACTTCAGAAAAGGACTGCGGGCGTAGTACCAGTCACTGCATGGAAAAATAAAAGAGGACCGGAGTCATTGGATGGAAATGAAAGCTGGTACGAAAATAAAACCCGACAACTTCCAAATGCTAGGTTTAAAAAAAAAAAAAAAGAAACGGTCTCCTTGTAAACAGGACACATTTATACCAAGAGAGGAAGAGAAAATTCTCCTAAAATGTCAGGCAGAAGTAAAACTGAGCCGAGCGAAATAAATAAGAAAACAAGGCAAGTGCTGGACTGTTCTTTCTCTACAGAGTTTAGCAACTCAAGCTTACACAAGAGGAAGAACTTGCAACTTGCTGTGTGGTTGAGAATGGAGATCTAAAATATATATAAATATTATACATATTTTATACATATATATTACACACATATATATATGTTATTTTTTAAGTACCAACCTCTACCACTATGCAATAGGTACACATTACAGCAGATGTTTTTTTTGTTTGTTTTCTTGGGGGGGTGGGGGGGGGGTGAATTATTATTAAACACAACCTTTAAACATTTAAAATATGATCACTACAAATGCAATTAAAATAACCATTTTGGTCATACATGTTAATGCTGTAATGTTAATGCCTAATTTATTGGCACCAAACATTAACTGGTAATGCATTACTTCCTTTTATCTGTGTCTTTCTTTCCCAGCGTACTCTTACGGATGTGGCACGTTTCTCCATTCTGAGTCTCTGTTTTGTCATCTTAAATTTCAGTTCACTTCAGTGAGCTTACACACTAAATAATGGGTTCTGGTTTACTGGAACTTGTGGTTCTGGTTTAAACTGCAGTTTAAAGTGCCTGTTTACTTACGCAGACACAAGCCTGTAGAGTACAGTGTTTACACCGTGCATGGACAAACACGGACGAGCACGGACAAGAATGTGCACCGATACTGCAGGTGTTAATCCGTCTGACTTCTTGTGTTTCCAATGACATCTCGAATAGTGTGTCAAAATATTACGTCATCTGAAGTACATATTATTTATATACTACCGTATAATAGCATTTAGCAGCCACGGAAACTGTATTTCTTGTTACTACGACAACGATCTGTGGCCAAAAAAAGCATACCACAACACTACGTGTTACTAAGCAGTATGCACAAGGAAGAGTGTACTACTGGAACAGATGAGACGTGCACGATACTGCTGCATACGCTAAGAGAAATTAATTAGGTGCTATTTACTAAAAGAGAACACACAAGACCTAATTTTGTGCGTTTGTGTGTATGTATATATATATATATGTATATATATATATATATATGTATATATAGAGAGAGAGAGAGAGAGAGAGAGAGCGCGGTGGGTTAAAAAAGGAAAATTTAGCAAAATATTATGCATTATAAATAACAGACGTTCTAAAACTACTTAAATATATGACATTTGCTTATTTGATTCTTGTTGCACGTAATAATGAGGAACTGGCGGAGCCGCCTGAGGGCTAGTCCTGTCGAGGTTGTTCTGGTGATTCACTGCCATGATGTGTCGCACGCTCATTAGTCATTCTCATTAGTAATGACAGTTTACTACATAACGTGTGGTCTAATAATGTAGTGTATGATTATGATGAGACACACAGTCATATGCTTGTTCATCGGTGACGCATTGAAACAGCACCAGCAACTTAAACAGGATCGTCTGCCATCAGGATCTTTTGAGTTACCTTCAGCCAAAATGATGGTCACATGGTTTACAGTCACGTACCATTCTCTACTTGCTGCTAAACATGTTCTGATCGTGAGCGCTTATACTTCCTGTTCTCCTACCAAGTGACTCTCTGGTTCATCAGACATTGCTGAAGAGTGTCCGCCAGTCGTTGGTGCACCAGGCAGTAGCGGATAAAGGCTCGGCCTTTTCCCAGAGATGTCTTCAGCTGCAGCACATAAAACAAGTCCATATTCATTAGCGTCTGAATGGAATGTCTTTTATTCTCTTCAACCTCGAGACCAAACTAGCGAAACAACGAACATGGGCCGTGATTACAAACAGAAACCCAAAACGAAACGATAATCTCCACAGCATTACAGGTTAAATGCTTTGTCCTGACTTGGCTGTTTACTGTCTACTCTGAGCATGTCACCTCAAGGCACAGCAGATGGCAAGACTACGCAAAAAGTGGCTAAATTAAACAGCATATGGACGGCAGATGTCACGTCGCAGCGGACGGATAACACGCACGCTTCTAACAGGATTTGAAATTCTTCTTTAATGTAATGCAAAGGTGACTTGTTGTAATTCAATATATATATATATATATATATATATATAAAGAATACCTCTGAGATAGACTTGACAAAGCGGATGCCATCGTTAGTCCCTTTGTTCTTGGCCAAGCAATCACAGAAATAGTCCCAGTAGTCTTTCCTACTGCCCAGAAAAGTGGTTTTCTCTTTCTGGTCAAACTGGAAAATAAAAATGTAGTTCACATGTAAGGACGCATGAAATAGAAATAGAGAACGGCGCGATATATCATCGCTGATAATGACGTAAAACGTACTTGCAGTAAGTATTCCAGCTTGTAGGAGAACTTGTGGAGGCTGGGGCTGTCGTCTGTGATGGGTTCTCCACTCTCCACGTGCTCCTTGGTCAATTCAGCAACCGAGTCTGCACAAGCAAATCATTCCACATGCGTGATCACCGAGGCGCAAATGCAAAACAAATTATCGGGATAACTGTGGCGTAGTTAAAATGTGTGGTTGGTGTGGATGATGGGTGTTGCACTACACCGCTACCACTGCCTCTAGAGATGTCGATTTAGATACGTGGCGAAACACGGAGGAAATCGTAAGACATCGTATATGATGTGTGTGTGTGTGTGTGTGTGTGTTAGATGTATTTGGATACCATGAAGATCTCTGATTATCCTCTGGAGCTGATTTTCACCAACTGTTACAGACGCCATGGTGAATCAGGAAGATGAAGGCGGGTTACACGGTCATCATACTGTGTGCTGTGTCTAGGGAACCTGTGATAAAGGCAAATTACACATACATAAAATACACACATACATCGATCAGCCATAGCATTAAAACCACTGATGGGTGACGCGAATAATATTGATTATCTTCTTACACTGGGACCTGTTAAGGAGTGGGATATACAGTATTAGGCAGCAAGTAGACTGGGTCAGAGCATCTCCAAGACTTGTGGGGTCTTGTGGGGTGTTTCACGGGATGCAGTGGTTAATACCTACCAAAAGTGATCCAAGGAAGGAAAACCAGTGAACCGGTGTCAGGGTCATGAGCGCCCAAGGCTCACTGATGAACGTGGGGAGAGAAGGCTAGCCCGTCTGGTCCGTTCCCACAGAAGAGCTACTGTAGTACAAATTTTTGGGAAAGTTAATGCTGGAAAAATGTTCTGCTGGAAAACCTTGGGTCCTGGAATTGATGTGGATGTTACTCTGACACGTACCACCTACCTAAACTTTACTGCAGACCAAGTACACTCCTTCATGGCAACGGTTTTCCCTAAAAGCACTGGCCTCCTTCAGCAGGATAATGCGCCATGCCACACTGCCAAAATGTTTCAGGAACAGTTTGAGGAACACAACAAAGAGTTCAAGGTGTTGACTCGGCCTCCAAATTCCCCAGATCTCAATCCGATCGAGCGTCTGTGGGATCTGCTGGACAAAACAGTCCAATCCATGTAGGCCCCACCTCACAACCTACAGGATCTGCTGCTAACAACTTGGTGTAAGATACCACAGCACACCTTCAGAGGTCTTCTAGAGTCCATGCCTCGACGGGTCAGAGCTGTTTTGGAGGCACAACGGGGACCTACACAATATTAGGCAGGTGGTTTTAATGTTACGGCTGATCGGTGTACGTATAATTGGATTCAAATAAATAAGTAAGTAAGTAATCAAATACATCAATAAATAAACAAATAAACAGACAGATAGATAGATAGATGTTTGTTATATATTATTTATATACACTTAATATAAATAGATTTTTACGTATGAGCCGATCTTGACACACTACCAACGATTAATGAGTCTTTATTGTTCACATATACATTACAGCACTGTGAAATTCTTCTTCTTCTTTTTTTCCGCATACCCCAGCATGTTAGGAAGTTGGAGTCAGAGTGCAGGGTCAGCCATGATACAGTTCCCTTGGAGCAGAGAGGGGTAAGGGCCTTGCTTAAGGGCCCGACAGTGGCAGCTTGGCAGTCCTGGGGCTTGAACCCTTTAACCTCTAAGCCACCACTGCCCCATTTAGAAATGGTACGACCCATTGTAGGGGTGTTCAAAAAGTACGATTTACGATTCACGTCTTGGATAAGCATATTTTGTTATTTACTATTAAATATAATGACTATTTAGGAATTAAAAACTCCCAAAGCTCTATTGTTTATTTGCTTTGTAGCTGTTAAAGGTCTAACTTCAACAGATCAGACCAGCAGGAAACCCCTCCATAAGTCTCTCCCTCAGCTCACAGCAGTCTAGCGTTCATTTAACAGCTTTGTGTGCATAAAGCATTTATTATTTATTATGAAAAAATGTCAATTTATCAGCTACTTATTCAATAAATAACCTTACCAAGAATACTATTAAAAAGACTGACCCGTAGTTACAAAAATTGTGTATGTGATATTATTGAACCAATAAAGTTTAAAGAAAAAGAGCGTATTGCTACGTCACCGGCTCGTGCTTCCCATAACAGACCGGTGATTGGGAAGATCAGGGAAATGCCCAGTTCGTAAATCAAAACAGATTTAGATTTAGATTCGTTTGATTTTATTACGACGTCTTGTTGATGATGAAAAGCACCTGTTTGTGAAGAAGAACATCACGGAAAAATAAGTTCTTAAAAAAAAGAAACTCTTTCGCTTTGATGGAGCACCACACCTGCTCGTAATATCCCTGAACAAACATTAAAAATGTTCACTGTACCCACGCTAAGCATAAACCTCTTTTTAATTAAGTTAAGAATTGAATCGATAAAAGAACAGGGACATTTGCTGTAAAAACAAGTGTATACACATACTGTACTTCCGAAAGGAAAGATGATATCCTCCATATCGATTTATTTACAGGATAGAACAAGTAAAACTGTCTTGCAGTGGGTGGGAGATGAGGATGATCGACAGTCCGCTCAACCAATCAGAGACAAGAATCGAGCGAGCGGTCTAGCAAGTTCGGTTTCGCCGTATTGACGAGGTAAATAAGGTCTTGTGACAGGAGGCTAGCTGAGATTACAGGCTAAATAGAAGTGTATCAAAGTTGTTTATGGCTAGAACTCTGAGAGTTCATGAATAAAATGTTTTGTAAATAATAATAATTAAAAAAACCTAAAAGTTACTCAGTTTTAACTCACATATCTGTAATATAATCGAGTATACATATATTTTTTGGGCTTTACTAAATATTACTGATGTAATGCTCCCTACAATACATAAGGCCTGCATGCTTGTGGATCCATGTAGTAGATTTCATGAATTCATTTTTCTTAGTACAAAATTTAAAAAAAAAAAAAAAAAGGTCATCGTCTCAAAAAAAAGCTTTTTCAATTCCCTACTGAAAATGTCACTGAAACCACACAGTATGAAAACTGTTTGGTGGGGGGTATGTGGTTGGGGGGTTGGGGGGTATTTGGGTGGGGGTAGGGCGTAGAGCCCATATTAATATTTTTTGTTGTTTTTATCAAGATGGTTGATATAGTCATACAGTATGACTTATGGATAGGACATTTCCACAGCACACCGGTGACTCCAGAATTATTACCACCCTTGGTAACAATGGATTAAAAGAGTTATGGAAAAAAAAAGGCTTTGTGTAGCCTAAATAATTTCATTTAATAATTTTATAATAATTGACACGTCTAGAAATTCTTACAAAACATTTAACTGATGTGTTTCTATTTATATTTTACTTTACTTATATATTACACCCGCCCTGCGATGGATCGGCACCCTGTCCAGGGTGTACCCTGCCTTGTGCCCGATGCTCCCCGTAATAAGCTCCAGGTTTCCCCGTGACCCTGAAAAGGATAAGCGGTATAGAAGATGGATGGATGGATGGATATATTACACCCGAGTGTTTTTGATCTCTCAAGCAGTCATCCACATGAAACTGGACAGTTGAAGAATGGAGAAAGACCAGGCGCCATTTGTCCAGTTTTGATGAGTCTGTGCCCACTCTATCCTCAGATACCTGTTATTGTCTGACAGGAGTGTAACCCGATGTTGTCTTCTGCTGTTGTGCTCTCTCTCTCTCTCTCTCTCTCTCTCTCTCTCTCTCTCTCTGTCTCTCTCATCAGCAAGTTGTTTCTGCCTGCAGAACTTATGCTCACTGAATGTTGTGGTGCTCCATTTTTGCTTTGCGCACCAGTCTGTGTAAACTCTAGAGTCTTTTATGGTATCAGCTATTTCTGAAATACTCAAACTAGCCTATCTGGTATCAACAACCATGCAATGGTCAAAGTCTTCTGGTGTATGATGTGAACATGAACTGAAGCTCTCGACCTGTATCTGCAGGATTTTTCTATTCCACTGCTGCCACATGATTGGCTGACTGAAAAATAATATGAACATCAATATAGTTTCTGGACATCTACCTTCCTACCCTTCAGCCCTAATCCAACAAATCTAATATAAATCTGATATCAAGTTACATTTCGGAGTCTGATTATATATAGAAATTCAGAAAGAGGTAGTGCTCTTGCCCTCACGCAGTTAGTAAACCACACTATCTCCCCACAGACAGAAGAGATAATCCCCTATCAATAAATATAGAGAAACTGCAGAAAAATTAATTGGGAGGAAAATATGGAGGACAGTGTTCCAGACTGCATTTAGTTTTTAATTTGGGGTTCTATTACAATGCAAGGGTCTGCTACAAGAAATCACACAAAACCTCGCATTTAAAATCCGCTTTTGAATTTTTCAGCTTTTACGTGTTTAGCAAACTTGTATAACTATTCAAAACTCACCTGCTTGGTCTGTTTTGTTTTTTAAAAAAAAATCAAAAAAAAAAAATCACGAGTTCACATCTGAGAAATGGGTGGTTTGCATGGTATATAATCTAATGGGAACCAGGTATTTCTGATAAAGTTTCAAAAAGGAATAAAAGCAGTATTAGACGTCCTGCAGGATCCATAATCGCTAAATCAACTGCTCTTTTTGAGAACACCTTGGAGCTCTGACTTAAGGTATGGAAATTAAATGAACAAGGTAGAATGTACAATGCAGGAAATATGAATAAATAAATAAATAAATAAATAAAATGTCTTTATTTGTTGTTTCTGGGAGTTTGCTTTGTATGATGAAATCAGTAAATGCAAAATTGTGAAGTTTGGATTGATGGCTGTTTGTCTTCTGAAGAAAAGCAGTGGAAAAATACCAAGCTGGACAGAATTGTTAATTATTTTTCAGTACTTAATAGAAGTACTATTTCTTCTGTATATTTTCTGTTTTGTAATAATATATATTTTATTACTTCTTTTAGCCTGGACATGAGCATCGACGAAAACGATTCCTTGGCATCCGGTGATTATAATTATGATTATAATGACACGTCGTGCAACAAGACCGAACTGATGCTGTTTGGATCAGTGGTCACCCCAATCTTTTTTGCGATGGTCACGATGCTCAGCTGTGTGGGCAATGCATTGGTCATATGGGTGTTGATTAAATATGAAAGTCTGAAATCCCTGACCAATGCATTCCTTTTGAACCTGGCCATCTCTGACCTGATCTTTACCTTCGGTCTGCCCTTCTGGGCCTCTGACCTCATCTTTGGCTGGATATTTGGAATAGCTGTCTGCAAGTCAGTGAGCTTCATCTTCTACCTGGGCTACTACAGCAGCCTCATCTTTCTCGTAGTTATGACCGTGCATCGCTACATGGCCGTTGTGCACCCACTGTCTATGTTATGGAACAGATTCGCATACTATTCAGTCGGGATTTCTGCATTTATCTGGATCCTGAGCTTCTGTGTTGCGACCCCTCATTTCATCTTCACTGAGGTCCTGACCGATCCTGACAGGGTCCGGGCTTACTGCGATTATAATGAAATCATTTGGAAGCAGGTTGGCGTTTACATTCAAAACATCTTCTTTCTCATTGCCTTCTTCACCATTGCTTTCTGCTACATTCGAATTCTTGGGCGCCTGCTCAGACCCATGTCACACACCCGTCCCAAAACCGTGAAGCTGATCCTCTGCATTGTGGTGACTTTTTACTTGGGTTGGGCGCCATACAATGTGTCCATGTTTCTCAGTTCTCTGATATCATTTGAAATCTCGCCATTGAACGAGTGTCACGTCAGCACCATGGTGGATTACGTTTTTCAGGTTTCCCGACTGGTGGCGTTCTCTCACTGCTGCCTAAATCCAGTGTTTTATGTCTTTATGGGGGTCAAGTTCAGAGATCACCTAAAGAATGCACTGAAGAATCTCTGCAAGAAAGACGATAAACCTTATGACAGACGCCACAGCCATCTGATTTATTCAAATGGGGAGGAAATTACCACATACTAGCCGATCTTGCAGGAGTTCCTTTATAGTAGGAAAGCAGCTAAAAGTGCCCGCGAGCTTTCACGTTTCCTCAGATATTTTGCATTTTGATTTATCTTATTCTGCATCTGTTCAGTGAAATATTTTTAATACAAGGACCTTTTCGCAATCATTACCTTAAGGATTGAAATCAAACCTTTCCATGTAATATATATTTGTTTCAATACCAATTTGTTTGGATACTTAATTGTTCTGATATCATGTACTATAAAAAAAAATGATTTGTACAGAACCAATATATATATATATATATATATATATATATATATATATATATATATATATATATATATGTATATATATATATATATATATATATATATATATATATATATATATATATATATATATTACTTATAGTGTTTGTAAAGTGTTTCTATGCTTATAATATTCATGCACTATATATTATACATATTCATTACACTTTAGATAAACTGTGAAACTGTGGGACATTTGACCGATCTCACTAGTTTCTTCATTTCTACATGTCTTCTGCTTTCATTTCTCCAGCCCAGAGATTAGCCTGCACCTACACACCTTTGCCATAAAAGTCAACCCATAGACCATACAGAGTTTGAACAGAGGGCTTGGGTTGGAGTTGAAGACCTGTCAATATTTTCATTTTCATGATTTTCAAAAAAAAATCATGTGCAACATCATGAGTAAATTCTGTATTTTATTTAGCCTGTATTTAAAATGCTTAAAAGACCGAATAAAATGTCAAATAAAATGCTTGTGATTATGTGTTTAATGAATATTTAATAAAATATGACAAATGTTTAGGTGGCAGTACATTATTTCCCCTCTCTACTGTATTTTCCTAATTTGCTCAATACATTCATCTTGATGCACCGGAGTTTAAGATTTTTGAATTCTTATTTGGTGCTTATTTGGTTCATTTTTTTGAAGAAATTTCTAAGCAAATATGGACAGAACCAACTCTACCTGATGTGCAAAATAAGCAGCTACGTGGGGTTATTTTGGTGACAGCTGTCAAGGGTCCAAAATGTTTTGTTTGGGCTCTGTGTAAGACTGAAACATAGATCTTGTGGAAAAAATGAGTTGCTTATATGTTTTTAGTCATGTCCAAAATGCCCCCCCACCTCCAAAAAAAAACACCTAAATAGTAAGTAATACCCAACATATGGTGTGTCATACGTATCATGAAAAAGTACACCCGCCTTCAATTCTATGTTTTTATTTATCAGGGCCTAAATATCAGTTGTGTGGTCCTCACCAACTTCTATAAACAAACAAATAATCTCAGGGGACAAAAAAAAAAAAAAACACAACAGATTTCGAAAATCAAAACGTAAACCAGCATTCAGAAACCATGTGGGTGAAAAATAAGAACACCCTTTACACTTCCACAATCATTAAGAGAGTAATTAGCAGCCAGGTGTTACTAATGAAATGCACAAGATTAATTAATTATTAAGAAGTGTGCTTAAATCTATAAAAGCAGAACTTTTGGCAGTTTGCTGTTCTGGAGCACTCGTGTGTTTGTCTACATCGTCCCAAGAAGAAAGGACATCAGCCATGACCTTCAGTGAAGCAACTGTTGCTGCTCATTAATTTGGGAAGGGTTATAAGGCCATCTCCAAACGATTTGAAATTCACCATTGTACAGTGAGAAGGTCTGTTTACAAATGGAGCGTCTTCAATATCCTTTGGACTGATGAGACCAAGGTGGAGATGTTTGGTCGTCATGCACAGCATCATGCTTGGGTGAAAAACCAAACACAGAGTATCACCACAAACACCTCATACCAGCTGTGAAGCATGGTGATGGATGGGTGTTATTTGGGTTCGTTTTGCAACTACAGGACCTGGGAAACGTCAGTCACTGAGAAAACTATCAATTTCCCCGTATACCAGAATATTCTTGAGACTAATTTCAGGCCATCTGTCCAGCAGTTTCAGCTGGGCTGAAATTGGGTCATGCAACTGGACAATGATCCCAAGCACACCAGAACACTGACATCAGAATGGCTAAAGAAGAAAGAAATCAAGGTGTTGGAATGGCCAAGTCAAAGTCCAGACCTCAACGCCATTGAGATGCTGTTGCAGGATCTTAAGAGAGTTGTGTATAAAGCATTGCCCTCAAACATCAATGAACTGAAGCCATGTTGTAAAGAAGAGTGGGGCAAAAATTCTCCAAAACAATGTGAGAGACTATTAAACTAAAGGTCGGTCTGCATGTTACTAAATTCTAGGGTGTACAACTGGTTTCTGAATGTTGGTTAACGTTCTGGGAGAAAAAAATAGTACATATTGTCTTCTATATATTGTGCAACTATTGTGTTTTTTGTTGTTGTTGTTGTTGTTGTTGTCACCTGAGGTTATTTGTTTATATATAGAAGTTCGCGAGGAACCAATTGTTCTTTATACCTTGATAAATAAAAACACATAATTGAAGGGGGGTGTATTTTCTTTTTCTCATGACTGTATATATTTAGGTATGGCTTTGTATTTATCTATACATTCTTCTTCTTCTTCTTTTCGTGTCGCGGTTCCACTATAGATAGTGGAATATTACTATAGATATAATATTAAGATCAGTGTTGTAGATAACATTATGCACCAGCTTTAAAATGAACTGCGCAGATGCAGCAAAAAGTGGTTTCAGAGCTAGAACAGGAAATAATGAGTCATTTCATGCTTGTCTGTAAAAATGAAACATATAGCACATATAGCACCCAGTACCTGTTACCAATCAAAATTAGACACTGATTGACCTTTTGTTCAATGGTTGCTGGGATTACTTTAGTCATATTAGCCCCTGATTCCAAAGTACAAAAGCTTTTATTCTCATATTTAAAAAAACAAAAAAACAAAAAACATTCTTACAAAATGCAGTTGAAAGCGTCCCAAAAGAAGCTCAGGGCGTTTTTGGAAGCATGGTCTACTATAATAAGGATGAAAAAAGACCTTATGTGTGAACACATCCTTTGATAGCCTTCTTCTCCAAACACTTGCAGGTTGTGCGGAATTTCTCACGACTGTCCCTGACAGATTTTTTTTTTTTAAATAAATAAATCAAGAAATTCTCTGTCTGCCTCCTTTATGTCCTTTGCTTGCATTAAATTAAAAAAAAAAAAATGCATATGTATTTCAACATGTTTATTCTTCCTATGTGTACAAGTTAAGGTAATCCACACACACACACACACACACACACGCACACACATATATATATATATATATATATATATATATATATATATATTTAATTAAATCTCAAACATGTTATTTGGTGAAATGAATAGACTTTGGACTATAAATATAATAAGTGTTGCATGATTGGTTTCACAAATATGGTGAAGATAATGGTCGAAAAATATTCACTTAAATCTTCAAATTTCTTTCGAATCATTTCAAACCACCCCATCAACCACCAAACCCCAGACCCCCGCCCCCGCCAGAACCCAGAACCCAGACAGCACGTAAGTCCTCTGAAAACCTAGGGGGAAACCCAGATATGTTAGCATTTCCATAATAACAACTTACAAAGGGTCATTTGTTTGGTGAACTCTCCACATGAATGGATTAAAAGTGTGTGTCATCTTTGATACGATGAGGTTTTCTGTGCGGAGACGTTTATTTAGCATTTTTTTTCCCATGTCACTATTTTGTAACAGTTAGTTTGACAACATTTAAGGTAACTATAAAGGGATAAAATGTACAGTATTGTTCTTCAGTTAATCAAAATGATTGTAATTATTGCCAAATTGCTGTGATATAAAAGGAATAAAAGCTGTTATTGGAATACAGTCAACTTCAGAGTTGGAACACAAACTCCATTTTACTGCCTTGATTAGATCACTATATCCACTTATAAACTGAAATTGATCATAAGAATAACATTTATTCCAGCATCTCTACAACATGCGCCATAACTTCAGATGGAGTTTGCGATGAAATGGAGAATTGTTCAGAATTTTTACAGAAGTGTGTTATTCTCAGCTTGTTTCTTTTGCCAAGCTCAGGAAGGGGAAAGTAGGACAGTGTCAGTAATGTTGGCCATGTGAGTTTTGATTTGTCGTATCATGTTGGACCATATCAAGTTCCCATAATGCTGATGCTTAAAACATCATCGTTTATCTATTCCAGTCTCGCTCCGCCTGCCGATCATGTCAGAGACTCTGTGGTCTGTAAACATGTGAGTCCTCTGTGAAAAAGTTCATGCTGCTTACAAAAGTGTTAGTTTCAGCCTGAGACACAGCATCTTTCTGTCTGACGTGACTAAGTAAACTCACTTCCAAACAGTGGAGAGAGAAGAAGAAAAAAAAAAGAAAAAAAAGAGGAAGAACTCTCAGCCAAAACCTCTCTTCTGTTTTATTTTTAGACATTTGAAACTTTCCGACTTCAAGCTGGACATCTATGTGTGGATCTGTTTTTTAAAAAATGTTTTCTCTTAACTCAACAACACCCCTGACCTACACAAGAACGGAAGAAATGAACCTGAGTGACAATCTGAATGACTCGTATGAATATTACTATGGAGACCTGGTCACACAGTGTCATTTGGAGGAATACGATCGAATCACGGGAATAAGTTTCATCGTCATCTGTTGCCTCAGCTTCCTCGGGAATGGCATGCTCCTCTATGCTCTGGCCCGCTTCGAAGATCTCAAAAGGATCACCATGCTTTTTCTACTCTGCTTGGCGGTTTTTGACCTGTTGTTCACGCTGACGCTTCCTTTCTGGGCTGTTGATCAACTAAACGAGTGGATCTTTGGAGATACTGCGTGTAAGATCCTAACCGGGGCCTATTTTGTCGGAATATATGGAAGCCTCATTCTACTGACGGCCATGACGGTCGATTGCTTCTTTGTTGTTGTTGTGCGCAGCCAGTGGCTCACTCACAGAAGAAGGCTCAACTGTGCAAGGGCAGCTTTCGCAGGGTCGTGGATCATCAGCGTAGGAGCGTCTCTGAAAGACGCCCTGTCCTCCGAGGTTCGAAACGTGACTAACACCTTCACCTGTGGCAATGTGCATTCTCATGATGACCAGGTGGGATACTACACACAGTTTGTCATGCTCTTCATCATTCCGCTGGTGATCATCGTCCTGTGCTACAGTTTTATCCTGCACACGCTCATGTCGAGCTCGGGGCGGAGAAGGTATAAGACATTGCTGGTCGTGTTGCTCATAATCATGGCTTTTGTCATATGTTGGGGACCTTATCATGTCATCATACTCCTGGTACCGTATAGTGATAGTGGGGATTGCAAAAAGAGAAATCAATTCAACCAAATATATGTCGCCTGCCGTATCCTTGCCTATTTCCACTGCTGCATCAATCCACTGCTGTTTCTGATCAGAGAAAAGTCCAGAAAAATCCTGTCCAAACTTCTGTTCTGCCAGCCTCAACACAGGAGCGCTGAACTGTCATACAGATCTTCTGACCGGAGTCACTTCAACTTTCACCAACACCACAGCGTGGCAATTCCACAAAACTTAACAGAACTCAAATCACTTTGACAAATGACGATGAACTCGGTGATGGAGACTCAAAACTGGTACATTTCTCCTTTTTTATGTGAGTGATTCCTATCATGAAAATATTACACATAGAGAGAGAGAGAGAGAGAGAGAGAGAGAGAGAGAGAGAGGGCACGGTTAACATGGAAACATTTAACTTCAAAATGAAATTTCATACTGTAATATTCTATTATCTAGTATATTATTATTATTAATATACTATTTCTAATGTAATATACTATATTATATTTTCCTTATTTTTTTTTTTATCCTCAGTCTGTTTTGCATTAACATATTTATAATCTATTTTTTTTGTGCTAACTGCACTCTTAGACTTAAAGAGTCCTTTGGATGGTTAATGGTTTTTCTTTATAAAGGAACAAACCAAAAAAATTATGCAGAGTACGGGATTTACCCTTATTTTCTCACCGTGTACTTGTGTTTCACTTTTCTTTTGTTGAACTCATTTTATGTTTTATTCTCTCTTTTTTGGGGGTGTAATAATACTGTAAATAACAGAAAAAAAACCCCTGGTGTAATAATACTGTAAATAACAGAAAAAAAAACCCTGGTGTAATAATACTGTAAATAACAGAAAAAAATTCTACATACATTCAGTTCATCACAGGGAACTATTGCACATTTGTCAGTTGGCAAATATGAAACTTTTACAGAAATGAGCACAGAGTCGAGAGGCACGTTGACTTATGTGTAACAGTTTTAGTATTAGTCATCTTTTTTATCTCTTACGCAAGCAAAAAAAAAAATTCTTTGCACTATTAGATATATCAGCTTATATAATGTAGACGTTGCATTTTAAATAAGTAGGAAATAAAATACAATCGCGTGTACTGTTTATAAGAAAATACCACAGCAATTTGCCAACAAGTGCAATTGTACCTTGTACTTTTATCATGTTATGGTTACATTTAAGGATCATCAGTAAAACAAGTTCATTCCTCTTATCACTTACATAATTGAAGCTAAAAACATTTTTAAACCACAGTCTGTCCCCCCTATCCGACCCCCCATTTAAAGTGATAAAAAAAATCCCACAGGTTTTCAGTGCAAGTGCAAACTGAAGACTTTCCCAAGGTGCAAAACTTACTGACTGCTGGAGACTCCTTCCAGTTACAGAAAACCTCATCATTTCAGCAACTGTACATTTTTCTTTGTTAAACATGTACTAATTACCTCAACATTTTTAAGTTGATAGTTTTCTTTAAGCCGAATACACTTAAATATAACAAAAGTTTAACTCGGTTAACTCTATTTAAGTATATTTGGTCTGAAAGAAATTGGTTTATCAACTTAAAAATTTTGAGGTAATTAGTTCCCTCAAATTTTTCGAGTTAAATGAACTTATCCGGGTTTACAGTGTAGCGGTTTTTAATCTGTTTTGGATTATGTGTAGAATCCGCCACACAAGTGTCTGTGAATTCGCTGTTACTATAAAAACGCTAACATATTACAATGAGCAGCGATATAAACCTTGCAACCGGAACTATGATCATTAACCAACATCTTCGGACCAATTGGAATGGAGCACTCAAGAGTGCGTTGGTATAAATATTTGCCTTTTATTCAGGGAATTTTTAAGCACCTTTCAACAAAATAAATTTCTTTCTTTTGTTGTTGTTGCAGTAGATTGTATAGATCTTTCCTGTTGTTCTTTGGATTATACTAGACAGTACAGTACAGTACAGCAGGCTCTTGTCTTCTCTCTGCAACATTCACCTCAATGCCTGTATAAATGCTTGCAATTTTGAGTTTTCTAAATATGTGTTCTATATTTTTTATGGTACAATGGTTACCAAACAAACAATAAAGTGATGAACTGCTATATCTGTTGGTTTCAGCAAGATGCCTGATTAAATTAGATGGAGCTGGCGGCTCTGATCAGCTGTCAACTCATTAAAAAGCACTTTTCTTTCTTATAGATGTCTTAAGACTGCAGGTGTAGACAGATATATAAATCATAGAAGAGTTTAGACTCTAACTGTGACTATCCATATTCCGCTCATATTAAGCCAATTAAAGCTGATCAGCCTCAGAAAAAAAAAAAAAAAAAAAAAAAAAAAAAAAACTTTTTCATCAACTAAGCCAAATCTCTTGCATCTCAGGTTGACATCCCTGCCACTTTGAGACATTTTCATTTCAAATAAGATCTCGAAGCTCCTAGAGTTAGCTTATTATTCACCATGATATAGTGATTCACCACATCACTGAACCACAAGCTTGATCTTGAGCTTTTTTGCCACCTGCTACATGACGTGCTTTACTTTTGTCGTACCTCAGCCTTACACCGTGGTTCAAAACGACATATCTGGGAATTTCTAGACCCATTTGACATCTGATATGCATTTCAATTGGTGAACCGCTTGCTATGTCCACATCTTGGTCGTCCAGCAATGTCGAATTGGAAAAACCATTGGAGAGATGAATTTCTGTTGTTGTTGTTGTTGTTGTTGTTTTTAAATCAGTTCGAGCTTATTTTCAGCTTCTATATTTGCATGATCCCAGGTATCTTAGTCTCTTAGAAACAAACTACTGCAAATAATCAGAGCAGCAACTTTAGCTTCTCAAACCTAAATCGTTTTGTGGTTTCAGTAAGCCTGTGGACTTCCTGCTGAAAAAAAATTGGCATCCTCTTGTTATATTGGCATCCTCTTGTTGTTGTTAATATTAATTGGCCTAGTGCTTTCCATCAAGGTTTCTGTGTTCCTTCTAATAAACCAAATATACGATTAAACTTTTTTTTTTTTTTTTTACACTTTAAAAAAATCAAGTCAAGCTTGAAATGAATGATAAATTTCTGTTCTATTGGCAGATATTTTTCCAAGTTCTCATTTGAAACATTCGTTTCTAGAAAGAAGCGAAATGATCTAATAATAGAATTTTTAAAAAATTGTCAATCTTGAGCTGAGTAAAAGCATTTAAGACTGACTCGTGTTGCTCATAATCATGGCTTTTGTCGTATGTTGGGGACCTCATCATACTGTCATAATCCTGATACCGTATCATTATAATGGGGATTACACTTTTTTTAAAAAAAATAAAAAATCAAGCTTGAAATTAATGTTCTTTTGTCAGATATTCTTTTTCTCATTTCAAACATTAATTTCTAGAAAGAAGCAAAATGATCTGACAATAGAATAAAAGAAAATGTAAATGCCTGTATTTCCTCGTTTGTAAGTCGCTTTGGATAAAAGCGTCTGCTAATTGAATAAATGTAAAATGTAAATCTTGAACTGAGTAAAAAAACATTTAATAACATGAAGAATCTTATATTTGATGTATTACAGTACACAAGGCTAAATTTGATGATATTATTTATATATGATAGAAGATAGATCATAGTAGATTGATAGAAATTATATATATAGACTGTGCGGTAAATGTGAGAAATTGTGATTTCCTCATATAGGCTCAATTTAAAGGAAACAGCTACTAGAGTTAAGCACATGCTCATATACATCATAGTGAAACCACAGACAATGGATCTGAGAGTCAACCAGAGAAGAATGATGATGAAAGAGAAACTGATTATGCCACCAATGATAGACATTCTGAATTCTGAATAATGAATCTTAATGCATTACTACACAGTTAACATCGGCTATTGTTATGCAGTAGATGGCAGCAGTGGTCTGAAACATTTGGAGCCACTGTGGTTGCTCGGGTTTAGAGCAAGTCCATGCTGAGCCGTTTCCAATACATGACGACTATTTTACCAGCACTGTATTGCATGTGAAAGTGGCCTGAGCACAAAAAAACGTGTGGCTCATGTCAATGGACATCTGGCATTATGATTAAATATGCAGTGGATGAAAGTCCTAATGAGAATACCCTCGGTTTAGTGTGAAAAAAATAATCAAAAAACAACACAGATATGTAAAACAATAGGAATTAAAAAAAAAAAAAAAAAGTGCAAATGTAACTTCAATGTAAATTCACAACTAGATCAAATGTGCGTTTTATTAACTGCTACCTCAGACTTGAAATGAAAAAAAAGTGTTATTTATTTTGAAAAGAAACCTAATGATCGTATCATAAATCTTATCATCGGCTCAGCCTTAAAATCAGTTTACAAACAATTTTTTTTTTTTTTAAATAAGGCATTTACATTCATTATCAGCAGGAACGACTGTTTATAGCTGCTATAACATAAGTGAGAACAGGACCTAACTTTCCTCTAACTACAAACATATAAAATGATAATGTATACAATTATTATAATGATGTTAATAAAATGTAAATATGTCATGGTTGGCAAATTGCTGTCTTATAAGATTAATAAAACATGTCCGAATATGCTGTTATTGAAAAAGAATCAACTTCGGGTTCGTAACAGTAACTGTTTCACAACACCACTACATCATTGATTATTTTCCTATAACAGCATGCCCACGAATGTTTTATTCCTTAAATACAGTATATTAAATGCGGTACTTTTGTTGGTACTTAGTTACCAATGTAGAATTTCCTTTTAAATAGCCGACCCTCAATCTATGCAGTCCCATGGGGCTGCTCAGACTCCACTTTGAGAACCGTGGCTCAATGTAACATACTCAAACCAAGAGCTTTGTCATTTCGTTAAAATCTCGTGCGTGTTTTAAAACAACAAAAGTGAAAGTATAGTGTATTACTTTGAATATAATTTTAATACATTTACTGGACATGGGGCATGGTGGCTTAGTGGTTAACATCTCTGGGCTTGAGGGATCAAATCCCACCTCCGTGTGTTTCCCCCATGCTTCGGGGGTACTCCAGTCTCACCCCCCAGTCCAAAGACATGCTGATTGGAATTTACAAAATTGTCTGTACTGTGTGCAATTGTTTCCTGTGATAGGTTGGCACGCTGTCCAGGGTGTCCCCTGCCTTGTGCCCTGATTTCCCTGGGATAGACTCCAGGCTCCCCTGTGTAGGAAAAGCGGATTTTAATAGACACACTTAATCCAAAGTGATTCACCATTGAGAAAGGATACAGCTAAATATTATGAGTTCATTATCATCATTAATTACAGATCTGGATTTTTTTAAATCTTGGGTGCAAAGTGTAATTTATTGTCCATTGTACTTTAAATGCATGACAGGACGGAACCTAGCCACCAGTTTTGCATTTACATTTACATTTACATTTATTCACTTAGCAGACGCTTTTATCCAAAGTGACTTACAAATGAGAAAGATTCAGTTTTGCAAGCTGAATCTCAGCATTGTAACAGGAATAGGGTTGGACCTACACAGATATTTACCTGTTGGAGCTTACATCCAACATCTTTACCACTTACAGTAACTATTCTGAGGTTACTGATTGCGATGTCCTAAAACTGTGATTTTTAGATGACACACCATCACTAGAACCCTGTGGACCATCCATTATGGTTTGCTTTAAGTAAGGATCCTTAGGAGGGTTTTCCATTTCATTTCTGATTAGTTGAACATGCAGCAGAACTATGTGAAAATTTAGGTGCTACCAGGAGTGGGGTTCAAACCTACATGAATATTCATCCATTGAATCATGAACCAACATCTTATCCACTCAGCCATCCTGCTGTACTGCTCCATCAGCATTACTTATAGAAGACTTTCTGCAGAATGAGTCTTACTGTTCAAGCATTTGTCAACAGGAACTACTGCATCCTGGTCAGGATGACTGTGCTTACAGAGCTACTGCTTTACAGTAGCTACGCTACCACATTAGGAAGTTCTCTGAGGGCTTCCGTCAATGAATAGTTGTCACTTGTTTGAATTTGCTTAATGGTTTCAATGCAATTCCTGAGGGTTTCCATTAGGAATTTTCCATGTACATCAGAACTCAGCTAAAACTCTTCAAAGGAATGGGGGTCAAACCCGTGAGGATATTCATCCAGAGTTGCAGAGTAAGTTTTGAGTTGCCAAAACCAAACAAATCCAACACAGGTTAATTAAGATGAACAGGTTTCATGACACTGGTTATCAACTTTCTCAGTCAACCCAGGTTTTAACTCTATATCGAGGTTTACTCAGTGTGCGTGTGCACATAAAAGCCTGATGTTTGCGGCAACCAACCAACAGCGTTCAACATGGAAAAAGCAGGTGTGCATGCTTCCGGTTGAAGAGCAACTTCCGAGCAAACTCAGTACCTTTTGACTCCTGGTCAGAATCACAGTGATTCCAGAGTTCCTACTGTTTTACATTAACACTGTATTATGGCTTCTTTCAAGGAATGGCTCTCACTTGTTTGGATTTGCTGTAGGCTGCAAGAATTTTCCAGTCACACCAGAATTCAGCTAAAGTTCTTACCAGGAATGGGATTCGAACCCACGAGGACATTCATCCATTGGATCTTAAGGCCAACGCCTTAACCACTCGGCCATCCTGGTATGTATGGTTTTGCTAAGTCCTCTAACTTAATCTTATCTGTTCTTACAACATAGTGTATTCAGTCAAGTTTCTGGCCTATGACAAAATGTACATCATTGGTCTTTATTAGAAATTAGAAATTCCATACAAAAATATGTCATCTTGAGAAAAACCATGTTGTCTATAGTCAGCTTAGGATAAAATAAATCTAATCTTGTCAGTAGTACAAGAAGCTATTGTTGCATTTATTACATTATTATTACTATATGTAATTTATTACATAGTACTGCAGTTGTTCTTGTCTGGTACATATGTTTGACCTGTATCATCTCTAAATTTGCATGCAGTATATATATATATATATATATATATATATATATATATATATATATATATATATATATATATATATATATATATATATATATATATATATATATATATATATATATATATATATATATATATATATATATATATATATATATATATGGTGTGTTACTACAATAAAACAAAAAGGCAACCCTCTTTCTTCTTAAGCGAAGAGTTTCACACTTTTCAAACTTTCACACTTTTAGACGATGATGTCACAGTAAAGATGATCATTTCTTATAGGGTCACCACCTTTTGGTTATTATCTAGGCTACTGCATGTCTTATGTTCCCAAGGTGGCAGAACTTATCTCAACATATTCTATAAATAGTCAGGGAACAGTGTAGGAGGGTGGAGAGTGGATAAACCAACACACCACATCTGTTTCCTACTTTGTTGAAAGATATCCTCCTTCTCTGTCTCCGTACCTCCCTGGCAAACGTGTTCCTCAGGTTTGTAGCCAGGAGCGAAACAGCTGTTGTTTTCTACCCGACTGCGTCTCATCAGCCTTCTCTGGCCTCCGTACTCGTTGTCCTCCATTCTTTCGGGCTACTTCTGTCTTTATTTACTTTCTGTTTTGTTTCTTTTTACGCAAGTCTTCAGTAATCACATGTTAAATTAGCCTTGGCTTTATTCATTGCTGTAGAAATATGTACACCCTTATATTTATCACACAGAAATGCAAGGATGAGCAGTAAAAGACGAGCATATTGAAAAACAAGAGCATATAGTCCATTAAAAGTGTATTATACAGTGAATAGTTCTAATGTGAATGAAAGATAAAATGAATGGTGTTGTGCTGTTACAGGGAAATAATCAACAGCAGTGTGTTCCCGTGTGTTACCACCCGAAAGTGGATTCTTTTCCTGTAACAGCAAATCACAAAGTGTTTTATTCCTCTTACGCCGCAACAATTTGCTAAAAATGGCATTTCCAAAAAAAAATTCATTATAGAATGACGTCATTTTTATGCATTTATAGTAACATTTAACATTGTGGAACTTCTACACAATCCTGCACTTTTTACAATTCTATTAGGCTTGTCCTTGTTAATGTACAATTTGTTACTATAGAAACGATAACGTATTAGATCTAGACCTGACCAGCAGAATCGAGAATTCAAGAGTGCTATAATTTGATCCGTTCTTTACTTTTTAGTCGTAGGAAGTTCACATTAAATTCGTTATCAGTTGAGACCTACATACACAAACATACACACCTTCGCATGTAACGCAGCTCATCTAAACCACTCTTCGTTCAGATTATGGCCTGTAATATTTTATTATTGTATTAAAAATCAGGAGGGGTAATGCCAAAGAGTGACCTTCTGCTGGAAAAGAAATGATCAGGCACCTGGTGCATTTCATATCATTTTAATAGGAGGCACCGTGCCAAGTCGCTTTGTTGTATGAATTCTAATGACTTTACAAGGAGGAAGATGAGGGGACTATTTATTTTCTAACAAGCAACGTGAACCTTTCAATGTACCAGGCGCTATCACAGGAGTCACTCTGGATAAAGGGGGCTGCAAAACAAAACAAAACAAAAACCAAATGCAGACTGCGATCATGTTGTTCTCGTAATGAATCGGATCTGATTTAATCGTCTACTCATCTCAGGACTCTTATTCAGAACATAGGCATACTGAAAATCTTTTTGACACACTTAGTACTGTTTGACTTTCCGTTATACATTTGTAGAAAAGTAATCATTTATAATCTGGCGTGACTCAGAAGAAAACGGGTCTCTGTTTGAGTCCTGGTTCCTCTTGAGGTTTCGTCCTCGTGTCGTCTCAGGGAGTTTTTCCTCCTCACGCCTGGCCTCTGGCTTGACTATTTGAGATCTACTGTATGTGTACATCTGGATTTCTGTAAAACTGCTAGTAAAAGTTAATCAGTAAAATGTTAGTAAAATGTTAGTCATCAATCAAATCTATCTATTTCAAACATGTGCTTAAAGAAAGCGTTTTTTTTTTTTTTTTTTTTTTTTATTGCCAAGACGTACTAAATCAATGTTAAGAAAATTAGTAAGAAAATGTTTTTTTTTAACCGATTACTGTACACTGTATGGTGTTGCCGTATGGCACCAATTCATCTATCTTAATTTTTTGAGAGGAAATTATACAAAGCTACTATTTTCCTATGTGACTGGGAAAAGGGGGCTTTAACTTTGACATAACAAATAAAAGCCAGGTCACATGATGAGGAAGCGCTGTTTCCTCTTCCTTTTCTGCGTGGCATGGTGAAGGTCATCATCGGAAGGCTCTCAAAATGTGATCAATTTTTCAATATTGAGGCAAAACTACTTAAAGGGGGTCAAATTAAACACTAGATGAGATAAGTTACCATTTTTGTTGGTCATTTAAACACGTTTATATATTTTGAGCGTTCTGTTAAACGGTAAAATGTAATTGTTGCCATATGGCAACAACATACGATAACGGAACTGTAGTATGTGCATTCATGAATTGAAACAGGACTACACAGCAAAAAAATAAATAAATAAAAAAAGACATTAAGCTTCTCTAATAGTATATTTAATTTTTTCACATTCAAAGTAAGAAAAACTGGTCAATTCAGACATGTTGCACCTTATTTAAAAAAATTTTGACAATGTTTTAAGAGAAAAAATTAAAAAAGATATTTCACCCAAAACATGTTTGGATCAAATTTTTGTATGTATTTTGAGTGAATTAATCCGTGCACATAATTTTTTACAACTGTACTTCCATTCTAGAAGATTTTACATGCTTACTAGGTGGCAAAAAAACAAAAAAAAATTCTGCAATTTATAGTCTGGAAAATGCCGTAATTTTGTATTATTTCTGACTATATGATACTTTCCATCATTGCACACTATTTACTAGCTATAATTTTTTTCCCCAATTTTTTAAAAATTATATTTTTATCACTTGAATTAATTCATTAAAAACATTTTTTTTAATGTAAATGTAATAATTTCTGCATTAGATGGTTAAATATTTTGTGTATATTTGGTTTTGTGTTTTAAAAAAAAAGTTATTGGGCAGTGATCAAGATTAAAATCTATTATGATTTTAATCATAGCTTATTATTATTACTTGATTGGGCAATGGTCAAGATTATATCCACTCACGCCACTTTAATAGGAACACCTGTACCTCTGCTAATTCACCAATCAGCATGGCAGCAGCACAATCTATACAAATCCTACAGATACATGTCAAGAGCTTCAGTTAATGTTCACATCAAACATCAGAATGTTGTCGTCACAAAAAATGGGATCTCAGTGACTTTTCTGTTGGTGCCACACGGGCTGACTATTTTTTTTTTTTCCAGAGAGTTTCATACACAGAGTTGATACATACAGTAATAGTGCATTAAACAACAACAACAAGAACAACAAAAACATCCAGTGAGCGGGTGTTCTGTGGGCAGAAATGCCTTCCTGATGAGAGGTCATAGGCTAGACTGGTCTGAGCTGGCATGAAGCCTACAGTAACTCAAAAAACCTCTCTTTATATCCGTGGTGAGCAGAAAAGCATCTCAGATCCTTGAGGCAGGAATCTGAGGCCACCCTGGGCACTGAAACAAGACTAGACCATTTATTTTCCAAATGGAATATAAGTGAGTAAGATATCAAGAAATAAAATATTAACCTACAGTATCTTATCATATTTTTTAAGCTTCTTGCATGCAAAATAATATGAATAATTTTAATAAATAATTACTACTGCAAATACTTCAGGCAGACTTTTTTTTTTCTTTTCGACTCTAAAACTTGCCTCAGTTGCTTTTTAAGGAACTCAGTTTTTATACTATTATAAAAATCTGTGCTATTTTACAACACGGATGGTATAAAAGTGTTGGTGTAAAACCGCGGTGAAATGTATAATAAATATACCAGCTGTTCCTTCAGTCTTCCAGTCTTCGATAGTGGAATAATTAACACTTCATTGCACAAGCTACAACACAGGAGTGGATTCAAACAGGAATGTTGGCAGCGATACAAAAACACCTCAAGTCTCAAGAAGAAGTGTTTAACCCTGATTTTATAAATATTATATTTATGTTGGGTTTTTTAAAAAAATTTTTTTAAAGATTATCTGGGTAAAAAAGGATAGGAAAAAAAACACTGTTTATTTCATTTAATTGACTTCTAAAGCATACAACAGTTATTTGTAGAAGTCGCTAGAAGCCGATTTGAATGGTGTAGTTTTATTAAAGGAATTTTAAGTGCCAGGTGTAGATTTAATTGAGTCAGATACACATCTGCTCGTCAAAGGATTTCGGTTTTAATCTCATCCTCATTACGGCTGTAGGCCCTCACGCTGTCGCTCAGTCTGTTTGTTTGTCTGTAGGTCTGTCGGTCTGTCTGTTATTGTGTGTATCCTCTTGTGTATTAGTATATTGTGTATTTAGCATTATCTTCTACACTGATAAATAATTAAAGGGTAAAAAAAACATTGGACGCACCATTGGACATGATAGTTTTTCATCTCTGCAATATATTTTAGTGATTGTTAGGGAAGACCGTACAGGTTATGCTTTTTCATGAGGTACTCGGTAGCCCTATGTTTACAATAGCAAGTAACAAGCAACATTTAAAGTGAAATTTTCTCAATTCAATGCAAATTAGGTATGACGAAGTAATGCGACAAATTCAGACAACTGGCTCAAATGAATCTTCAGGCCAATAATTTAGCAATGTCTTTCCAAAGTTTCTTCACTTCTCCATACACAACTATAGATCCAAGATGCAGTTAGCTTAAATTTAATATTTGATGCAATAAATATAAAATCGCCTCCGGGATTATGGGGTTCGAATCCCACTTGTTCTCCCCATGCTTCGGGGGTTTCCTCTGGGTACTCCAGTTACCCTCCCAGTCCAAAGACATGCGTTGTAGGCTGATTGACATTTCCAAATTGTCCATAGTAGTGTGTGAATGTGTGTGTGATTGTGCCTTGCTATGTGTTGGCACTCTGTCCAGGGTGTCCCCTGCCTTGTGCCCCGAGTCCTCTGGGATAGGCTCAAGGTTCCCCGTGACCCTGTGTAGGATAAGTGGTATGGAAAATGGATGGTTGGATGGATGGATTAAGTATCAGTGATTGTTGGTGGATGGCTAGTACAGTTAGCTTGCTTTGCTAATCTGCCAATGAAGCCAATATATTGGGTCTTAGGCAATACACACACCACTTCTCGTTAGAACTAAAAACAAACCCAACACCGTTCTGTGCAAAAACAGTAGTTAATGACAAACGTACAAGTTATTTTATGCTTTTAACACTTCTCTAATACTGAGCAATCATGGGTTGCCTCCCAAACTGATATAAATGAGAGAAACAGCTGTAGTTGCAAAAGTAAAAAAAAAATACTGCTGGTCCATTGTTCTACTGCTACATTAAACCTGATACACTTTTGCGACACCTATTTGCAATAAACAATGCAAATAAATAAATAAATAAATAGATAAATAAAAAGCTTTTCATTTGACTCACCCTTGTATTTAGCCGTACAACTTAGTGTGCATTGTGCCATTTGGGACACAGCCTTGAATTCCGTCTAAACGTGTGCACTGGCAGCCGAGAGATGCTCGTGCCACACAAACCATGCTGTGAAATGTTAAAAATAGCACGTTTGTTCCAGAGAGGATGAAATTCCAAACTCTTTCATCTTATAGCTTTATATATATATATATATATATATATATATGTGTGTGTGTGTGTGTGTATGTATGTATGTATATTTAAAAAAAAACAACAAAAAATAACAAGATTATGGAATCTACTGATGCCAGGTAATCCGAGCAGATAACTGTTTATTGCATGTGTTTGTGATTACGTCTGAGACTTTCTTTATTTGTGTATAGTTAGAAGTAATGGAACAGAAAAAAAAACCCTAGCGCACAACTGAAGAAGTAAATATGAGATGATCATCCAGGTGTGTCTTCTGATCGACTACATATGTGATAAATGTGTGTGTGTGTGTGTGTGTGTGTGTGTGTGTGTGTGTTTCTGAACTGTTCCTTCAAGACACGAATCTCTACATGAAGCTTTTGTTTGTCATTTATATGGACAAAAATCACACACACACACACACACACACACACACACACACCTCTCAACTTCCCCTTTTTCCATCTTGTATCGAAAAAAAAAAAGAAGCAGAAAGAAAGAAAAGACTGGACATATGTGATTTTAAACTGCATTGTGCATGACTAATGATAGAAACATCTTAAAATCACTGCTGCAATGTCCTTGGGAAGGCAAATGAATTTTCAGCAGAATAATTAACTTAATTAACAAATCTGCATGCATATTCATCAGGGCCATCGACGTCTTTCCAGGCTCGCTTGATGAACGCGGCCGTGTAATAGCGGCCTCATTTACATTCCCTCTGCCATTGTCATTTATGTGGCTCGGCGTCGCAGGCGTGGGTTTGAGTGAGGTGAAAGTAGGCCTTCTCGTATGTGCATATATCACCCTGTGATGTTATGCCAGACTGGGGAATTGATCAGTTGTTCAGATCAGCTTAGAATCAGTGTAAGACCCTGTGAATGTGCCCTTCTGTGTGTGGGGGTGGGGGGGGCAGGGCTGGTGAGGGATGGCTGTCTGTGCCCTCTCTGCACCCCCACCCTCCCTTGTGGGCATTTCTTGGCATGGTTCCCATCTCGTAAAAGTCTCGCGGGTTGTGCTTCGCTCGCTCGTGTCTCTGCAGGGCAATCTTTAAAAGCAGCAAGGTGTGATGGCACCGACTGGCAGCTTGGCAGCCGCGCCTGAGGATACCAGCGCGACTTCATCCGTGCCTGGACACCCACCGCTGCCCTTATCGCTTCTATACATTAACGATGTGTGCATGTATTTTGTCTTTACGTGTAAATATGATAGCTTTTTTATTATTATTAATAAACGAACGTCTAGCTTTATACCAACAACTCATAATAAACAGATAAAAATCTATAATCATTGACAGTTATGGAAGGAGTCTCCAGTGTCAGAGTTTTTACGCCATGGGAAAACCTTCATGAGGGAGGACTTTCCGCTTTCCGGTTTCTCTGCTTTCTCAAATTAGCTTAGTAGGTCAATCCCGACATAAGACGACATGCTAACTTGGTTAAAGTCCTATATAGACAGTAGAGTGCAAAAGTTTGTGCCCCCACATGTTTTTTTGAATGGGAAAATGCAAAAGCTTTATTTTGCAATCCAGCTACAAAAAAAAAAATAATAATAAAATAAAATCTTCCAAATGAAGCGTGAGTGAGTCCTACATAAAATATATGTAAATAAATAAAATAACAAAACAGAAGGTAAATTAGAAAAGGTGGGTGGGTGGGTGTTTTGTTTGTGGGTAGGTGGATTTCCAAATCAAAAATATTCAGAAAGATTTTATCTTTTTTTGCCAGTATTAATACTGAAATGCACTATTTGACCTTGCGATAATGGAAAAACGACATTGAAACCTAACTCACTAATTGTCTCTGTATAAATTAAGCCATTGTCTTTCCTAGATCCTATTCTGACTTGGGGGGTGCAAACTTTTGCATTCCATTGTACCACACAAACTAGGCATTTTTTTCCTGATTTAAAAGAAAGGGGGGGGAAAACCCACAATGTTGTGAATACAAGGTGACGTCTGAAACATTTAGTGCTCAGGGACATGATATAGGATTTTTTTTTTCAATTACCATATGATGGCTCTTAGCATCATCACATTTTGACACACTACAACAAGCTGTCATCGTGTACCGCGCTGCAATAGCAAAATAAAGCCCGGAGAAAAAAAAAAATCAAACAGTAACAAGGCAGAATTCTCACACAACAGTCTGGATATAAACAGCTTTATTATCCAGCATATCCTAGTGCTGCTGAATTGTGTTAAGCGTAATTAGCACGTTGTTAATAGATGCAGGATTTGCAAAAGAAAACACTGTTACTGTTCAAATTTTCACATACCTTCCTGCTAATCTGTTTTTTCCAGAAATTTCCAATTACTCCAAATATACTCAGTCAACAGACGTGTAGTCATGTCTGAGCGGTGCTTGTTTAGCTTTGTGCTAGACGTACAAGACTCATTTTGCTAGCAAGTACCAGAAGTCTCAGAATCGACCAAAATCTTGTTAATATTTGCTTCAGTGTGATGTCTCAAGTGTTTTAGGACATGATATAACTTGCTACAGTATACTCTATAAACATAGACAAAACTTCACCATGTAGCTGAATGCTCTAATGTTACTGAGGCGGCCATCTTGAAAACCAGAACGATTTTTATATATAACATATAAGTAAAATGACATCAAAATAAGATTTGGGCATGAATTAAAAGGAAATGGAAAAGTGAGATAGAGAATGTTAGCTACATTAGTGTCTTAGCTCCAGTGCAAAACTACACAAGCAAATATCAGAACCCTTAATGGATCATTTGGTTGTCCCCGTAAGGGTTTGTACCATTAAAGGTTCTGTGTAGAACCCTACAACAGAGTGCTTCCTTGTCAGACAAGGTTCCCAAAAATAGCCCTTCTAGGAGGTTTAAACCCCATTAATTATCCAATTAACTCTTAAAGAACACCTGAGGAACCTCTTTTCCAAGAGTGTATAGTCTGTAATATGTAGTAATGGTTACCTAAGGTTTCCGAGCTTCATAAAGAATTTGCAACCCTTGTTCATAAAGCTTGTTTGTAAGTAATACCCTCAATACACTCCTGGGAAAAGGGATCCTCAGAGGTTCTTTGGATAGTTTAGGGTTCCTACCTTCATGTAAATTGTATGTGTTAAGAATACCATTGGTACACTCTTGGAAAAAGTGATACCTCAGAGGGTCTTTGGATGGTTGAGAGTTCCTACTTTCCTAAAGAGGTTCTGCTTGAAATATAAATAGTACCATCATTACACAAAATAAATCATACACACAAAATAAAGGTTCCTCGGGTGTTCTTTCGATAATTAAAGGTTCTTAGGTTCATGTAAATCTCATGTGTACATTGTACCATCAGTACACAATTGTAAATAAAAGGTTCCACAAAGGTTCTATTGACAATTAATGGTTCCTAGCTTTTACTTGGAACCATGTCTTGTAAAAGTTTAGGTATAAATAGTAGCAACGGTATGCTCTTGGAAAAAGTGGTCTTCAAAGTTTCCTCAAAAGGGTTCCTAACTTCCTAAGGAGTTTCTGCTTGGAACAATTTCTCATGAAGCTTATGTGTAAATAATACTATCATTACACTATTGGGTTTCTCAAAGGTACTTTGGATTCTTAAGGTTTCCTAGGTTCCTAAAGAGGTTCTGCTTGGAACCCTTTCTAGTTCTAGCTCATAAAGCATATGTGTAAATGGTACCATCAGTACATGCTTAGTAAAAAAAAGGGGGATTCCTCAATCATTCTTTTGATAATTTAGGGTTCCTAGCTTCATGTAAAACACATGTGTACTGTCAGTACACCCTTGGAAAAAGGGATACCTCAGAGGTTCTTTGGAAGGTCAAGGGTTCCTACTTCCTAAAGAGGTTCTGCTTGAAATGTAAATAGTACAATCATTACACTTTTGGGGAAAATGTTCCTCGAGTGTTCTTTTGATAATTAAGGGTTCCTAGTTTCCTGTAAAGCTGATGTGTACATTGTACCGTTAGTACACTATTGAAAAAAGGTTCCACAAAGGTTCTGTTGATATTTAAGAGTTCCTAGCTTCTGCTAGGAGCCCTGTCTTGTAAAAGTTTAGGTATAAGTAGTACCAGCGCCACTGTACACTCTTGGAAAAGGGTATCCTTAAACATTCCTCAAAAAGCTTCCTAGCTTCCTGTAGAGTTTCTGCTTGGAACAACTTCCTATAAAGTTTATCTGTCAAATATACCATCCTTTCACTATTCGGGGAAAATGGTTTCTGAAAGGTACTTTGGATAGATAAAGTTTCCTAGCTTCCTAAAAAGGTTCTCCTTGGAACCCTTTCTAGTTATAGCACATAAAGCATATGTGTAAATAGTACCATCAGTACACTCTTAGTAAGAAAGCCTTCCTCAGTAGTACTTTTGATGATTGAAGGTTCCTAGTTTCATGTAAATCTTATGTATAAATAGTACCATTAGTAGATTCTTGGAAAAAAGAGTTCTTCAACGTTTCTTTAAATTGTTAATGGGTTCCAAAGCTTTCTAAAGAGGCTCTACTTAGAACCCTTTCTGATAGGGGAACCTGATAGGATTTTACATATAACGTTTAACCCCTAAAGACAAATACATACTGTATATAAAGAAAAATACAGTCATTTTTTTTTAACGACTGTAGCTGTTTGCTTTGTTGACACTAGCGCATGTATGTGAAGTTTCAACAGTCTACAACATGAAGGCTGCAAACATTTTTGCTTGTTTTTTTGTGAGGTTTTTTTTCTTTTCTTTTCTTTTATCAATGCGTGGTCATGCAAATTGCACTGTTTTCAGAAATCACTCATCTGTGGCACTGTGTATTTTCAAATCCCTCCCAGGAAGAACACATGTGGTATGATGACTAAAAAGACGACCATTAAAGGAGCTTTAGATTTTTTTTTCTTGTAGTGAAAGCACTGAGGCTTATTTAGGGAAGGTAGATAGTATTTGTGTGTGTGTGTGTGTGTGTGTAAGTGTGTGTTATTGTTGAGTTGTGCGTCGGCAGCGTTTGATGCCACTATTGATGACAAAGTTGTGCAGAAAGTCATGAAGCCACAGAGGAATTTGATTACCTTCATCCATTATCCGCACAGTGAGCGACAGAGAAGCTCGCCATCTGTCATCCGTTTCATTTGCATCGTCAACACCTGCCCTGCCTGTTTACGACTCTCTCTCTCTCTCTCTCTCTCTCTCTTTCAATTTCTCTTTCTATATGTCAGACGGGATTTCTTTTTATGAACATGAATTTAATGAAATAATTTATGTTTTTCATTGCCCTTATAAATATAGAATAATGCTATTTAAATAAACACAAGCGCTTTACGTATGATGAAACATTCACACCTTGTGCTCAGAGAATAGCGACAGTGATGGGAAGAGTATTTACTCTGGAGAATTGGAAACAATTTTAATAATTCAGATAAAATTCACAGACTCTGGATGCAGTTTGTTCTTTAATCAGCCATGTGACACCAATTTGTGTGCGAACAGGATAAACTGGTGGACAAAGAAGCAGGCCCAATGATGGATACAGTTTGATAATGGCATATAGTCAATCTGAACCGATTTAAACATGTGTGTATCTGTAAACATATACACATATGAGGCAAAGACTATCTCATAAATTCATAAAGGGGAAAGTTAGGGATTAGAAGTAAGGCTGGTATGCATACATTTTGCGAACATTTTCTAAACAAAATTCAAGCTTATTATCATTTACACATGTAAAAGTATAAAGAAATCTGAAATAATTTTCTCATTAATCTTATGCTGCAATGATACTATGAAGTGAACATTGATTACGAGGCTTTATTTAAAAAAAAAAAGAACATAATAAACCCCTTAAAAATCAGATAAATAGTAATTCAACATATATTTCCCATTAAGGAATGTTTCCCTAATAAAGAAAATTTCCCTAATATAGAATTTTCTATAAATACTATAATGTTTCAATATGTTTCCCTAATACTGAAATATACCGATAACACTTTTTATCTATATCGCGCCTTTCACAAACCCATGGTCGCTTTACTGAGTAATCAAAGGAAATGGTAACATTAAAAGCATCTTAAAAAAATAATAAAAATCAATCAAATTTTATACAGGATAAAATATATAACAGCAAACAGTTTAAGGAGAAGCATAGCTGTAGCCACTTCTATAGCTGAAACCGTATTCACAGCCGAGAAAGGAGAAATGAAGTTAATTATTTGTGAGAAGGGAAACAGTTTGTGGCCATGTGTGTCTTGAGTTTTGATTTAAATAAGGCAAGGCTTGTGCAGTGTCAGAGATACTGAAGGAGCATCTTCCAAAACTTGGAGGCTATGGCACTGTTGGATCTACCTTCAACTGTAGAGAGTTTATTTAACGGGTAATATAGAATTTTCTATAACACTCTAATAGTTCTATCTGTTTCTCTAATACTGTAATACAGAAGTTCCTACATGCTTCTACAGCAACTACAATACTTTTACATAGAATGTTCTCTAAAACTATAATGTTTCTAGATGTTTTTCTAGTACTGTAGTATAGAAGTTTCTCTAATTCTATAAAATAGAAATTTCTGTAATACTATAATATTTCTAGATCTGTATCTAATACTGTTATATAGAAGTTTCTATAGTTCTATGATATAGAAATTTATGTAATATTCTAATATTTCTCGATGTTTCTCTAATACTGTAGTATAGAAGTTTCGAAGTTTCTCTAATTCTATAAAATAGAAATTTCTGTAATACTATAATATTTCTAGATATGTATCTAATACTGTTATTTAGAAGTTTCTAGAAGTTTCTATAGTTCTATGATATAGAAATTTATGTAATATTCTAATATTTCTCGATGTTTCTCTAATACTGTAGTATAGAAGTTTCTCGAAGTTTCTCTAATTCTATAAAATAGAAATTTCTGTAATACTATAATATTTCTAGATGTTTCTCTAATACTGTATTATAGAATATTCAAGATGTTTTTCTAATATTATCATATTCATGTTTATAGAAAAATCTATTATTATAATAGCAGTTTCTAGACATTTCCCTAACACTGAAATATAGAACTTTTTCCAGAACTATAATATTTGTAATATGTTTCTAGAGTTCTAAGTTTCTCTAATATTATGCAAGATCTAAAAATTTCTCTAATGCTGTCATATAGATGCTTCTCTAATATAATATCACAGATGTTTCTAAAATTTACTATAATAGGGATTTTTCTAGAAGTTTCTCTAATACTGTAATATAGAAATTTCTCTAATATTGCAATATAGAATTTTTCTAACATTATCATATAGAAATTTATAGAAATTTCTCTAATATTGCAATATAGAATTTTTCTAACATTATCATATAGAAATTTATAGAAATTTCTCTAATATTGCGATATATAATTTTTCTAACATTATCACATAGAAATTTATAGAAATTTCTGTAATATTGCAATATAGAATTTTTCTAACATTATCACAGAAATTTATAGACATTTCTGTAGTACTGTAAATAAAGTTTCTCTAATAAAGTAATCTAGAATTTTTTTATTATAATACTGAAGTTTCTAGAAATTTCTGTAATACTGTACATTAGAAGTTTCCGTAATACTGTAGTATAAAAAAGTCTCTAATACTACAGTATAATGTATACTGTATATAGACATTTCAGTAGCACTTTCTCTGAAGGCCATTGTGTATATTATGCATTCGTAAGGCATTATACACATCATCATAAAAAATGTATTACACTGTATTTCAATGTTTATTAGCAATGTTAATGAGCAACACATTAAAACGCTAACAGCAAAGAAACTCGGATTTATTTTGAATAATCTTGAATAGCATTTGCTGTTTATTGCTCTCTCTCTCTCTCTTTATTTATAACTTCAGTATAGCTGATTGTTTATTACTGAGTGTTTTAAGTGTAATTTTGGGCTGGATTCAATTGTGAGAAATGTAATATTGTAAATTACTGTTTAAATAAGTCTACTTCCAATGCAATCCATAATGCATAACAGACATTTCTATAAAGCGCAATGCATTTTCATAAACAGTTATAACAATATGTATGTAAAATGATATCTAAATGTATTATGGATTGCATGTTATGAATGTATTTGTTGATCGTTATAGGTACGGCCTTCATAGAAAGTGAGTGAAATTTCCCCAATGTTGCAATATTGAGGTTTCTAGAAGTTTCCTTAATGCTGTAATATAGAGGTTTCTAGAAGTTTCCTTAATGCTGTAATATAGAGGTTTCTAGAAGTTTCCCTAATGCTGTAATATAGACATTTCTTGAAGCGTCCTTAATGCTGTAATATAGACATTTCTAGAAGTTCCTAGAAGTCTGTATTCTGTCTATTTCTATCTCTTCACCCTCCTTTGTATTTCCTTTGTACATCCTTTAAAAAAAACACTGCATAAATTTACATCGTCTCACAAAATGATCTCACCCACCATGCCATTTCTATATTAACCCACCGTCTGCTGACCAACTTGCTTCACTTCATGGCTTTTTTTTTTTCAACCCCCGAAACCTGAAAGCAAGTGAAAACATTTTGGTTTCATCCTGCACCTTTCCCTCGTTCCCTCCCCCTCAGATCCCCAGGTGGTGCAGGCGACTATGGGGCCCATTAGCGCTTGAGTCGATGCCTCCAGCAGGCCATGCGTGTCCCGCCTGACGCATTTTTGGATCCCAACCAAGTTTTCTCCCCACCATGAGAAGACAGCTCGGTCCTCCCCAATCCAACGTTCCCAGAGGACGTGGGGGAGAGGGGGGGAGTGAAGCATCATGAGCTTGTGGTGAAGGTGCTGCGTTGGACAGGATGGGAGAGGTGCTGTATGGAATATTAATGGCTGTTTTTAAGTGAGGAAGGCTTTTTAGTGATGGAGAAGAGCTCTTGGGAACGCTCGAGGTTTAAAGTGGTTATGACGGACGAGAGGAATGCGTGAACGCTGTGTGTGGCATTGGGACGGTTCAGCTAATCAGTGTTAAAGTGTCTAACAGTGAATGAAAGTTAGTGTTGCTGGTTAGCAAGAAGCAATGCTTAAGTAACCCCAGCTAGCCCATTTCTCATTTCGCAAATTTCCTTTGCAAACTTTCTCATTTATGTCTATCTAATGCTTTTTCAGACGACCCATGCTCTTCACCGTCACATACTGCATATTACTCTATAACTGATATTATTATACAGTACGTATATTATTCTTATTATTGCAAGGTAACATTCTTTAATCAACAAATCTGTAACATTTCTGTATTTATTCTAATATTTATTCCTTCCCATCCCATTTCACAAAGCAAACAGTGTAAACGTGCTGTATAGTACATGGACGCAGGAGTAGCACATATGCTAATTTAGACTTCATACCTTCACTTTGCGACACTAAATGACTTTGACTTTGTTGCATTTGTTGCAGCAGCGTACGGCTCTGTGACTATTAGAATAAACACACACTCCCATCTGCCAGAGGTTTTAGGTCAAGAACATGTGAACCTTGAGAAACGCATCGACAGCGTAACACTAAAGGAAAATGTGTGTGTGCGTGTGTGCATGTGTGTGTGTGTGTGTGTGTGTTGAGGGGAATTAAGATCTTAAAAATGCCACTTTTATAACCATTAAATGGATTCCTGCCACATTACTATTACCCAATATGTAAATGGAGTAATATTCAGGTCTGGTGAAGACATATTTTATCAATTATGCCCTCTCTCTCTCTTATTTATTTATTTTTTTACCTCTATTCGTAATGGTTAGTTTCTGCTGAGGACATTTGGGTCGACTGTGAAAAAAAAAGATGTTTAGGATTGTGCACCCTTTCACTTCCATTGTCTATTAGCCTACTGTTTCATAAGTGTGGACAATGTTTATAAGGCTGTGTTTAGCTATCAAGCAGCTTTCTAGCCTCCGGCGTTCACTTTGTACTAACGAAAGTTAAACACGTCTCTGATTAGAGTTTCTCTAACACACTTTCACATGACTGACATTTATAATACATCTCTTCCAAGGTACTGTATGTGCATTTAAGTTCAAAGGTTTTTCTTGATTGTTTTGATTTTTAAAAAACTTTTAAATGAATTGTTTTCACGTGGCTGAAAATAGATGAGGGTGACGTGGTGGCGCAGCAGGTTGTGCTGCTGCCTCGCAGCTCCAGGATCCCTGGTTTGATCCTGAGCTTGGGTTATTGTCTATGTAGAGTTTCTCCTCCTGTCTCTGGGGAAAACTCTTTGCGTTGTTATATTCTGAAACCGTGGGCTGACATGGGAACATTTTGTCAGTTTTTACCAACAAGAACCCTTTACATTCCCAAGACCTGACAACAGTTTCATATTTACATTGCTCTATCTTGCTTCTGAATAGCTAAACAAAATCATGGGGCTCCATAGAGTTAATATAGGGATATTTTAATTACAAATAATTGCATACATTTCTGCAGGAGGTCTCATTCATTCATTTTACTGGTGGGGGTTGCGGAAGCAACAAGCTGAGAAGGTTAGCCCAGGCTTCTTCATCCCTAGCCAACACCTCCTGGGGGATCCTCATATGTTCCTAAGCCAACTGTGAGATACTGTAGGTATAATCTCTCCAACAGGTCCTGGGTCTGCCCTGTGGTCTCGGTCCAGTGGGATGTGCCTGATACTGCTCTAGTGGGAGCCGTTGATTCCTCTCAATTCACTGAAGGTTCTTTTTATTCCGGTATTCAGTTAATCTATAGACACAACTAGATCGGTTGTTACCCAACTATGACATTCAGGTATGGAGTTTTAGAGTTAATACAATGACGTCGTGGTCTTGACAATTCAAACATTTGTCTCGATAGTGTGAAAGCTCTGGCAATGAAACCATAAAGATTTGTAGTTGATAAAGCAAAGCTTAGAATTGATTGTATGAAGCTTTGGAATTGCATATAAAGCTTTGGAGTTGATTGTATGAAGCTAGGGACTTAATTATGTGAAATGGTAATTTACAATGTAAATGTAAATAAGTTCACTGAGTTGATTAGAGTTGAAACTTTGGAGTTGATTGTGTGAAGCTTTGGAGTTGGTTGTGTGAAGCTTTGGAGTTGTATATGAAACTTTGGAGTTCATTGTGTGAAGCTTTGGAGTTGTATATGAAGCTTTGGAGTTGACTGTGTGAAGCTTTGGAGTTGGTTGTGTGACGCTTTGGAGTTGGTTGTGTGAAGCTTTGGAGTTGTATATCAAGCTTTGGAGTTGATTGTGTGAAGCTTTGGAGTTGGTTGTGTGACGCTTTGGAGTTGGTTGTGTGAAGCTTTGGAGTTGTATATGAAGCTTTGGAGTTGATTGTGTGAAGCTTTGGAGTTTGTTGTGTGAAGCTTTGGAGCTGATTGTGTGAAACTTTGGAGTTGATTGTGTGAAGCTTTTGAGTCAGTTGTGTGAAGCTTTGGAGTTGACTGTGTGAAGCTTTGGAGTTGATTGTGTGAAGCTTTGGAGTTGATTGTGTAAATCTTTAGAGTTGGTTGTGTGAAGCTTTGGAGTTGATTGTGTGAAGCTGTTGAGTTTGTTGTGTAACTCTTTAGAGCTGATTGTGTGAAGCTTTGGAGTTGATTGTGTGAAGCTTTGGAGTTGGTTGTGTGAAGCTTTGGAGTTGATTGTGTGTAGGTTTGGAGTTGTATATGAAGCTTTGTCGTCATATATGAAGCTTTGACATTATATATATATATATATATATATATATATATATATATATATATATATATATATATATATATAGATAGATAGATAGATAGATAGATAGATAGATTACATTGAGAAATTGATTACTTACCATGGTTATCAGCTTCTTGTACACAGAAAATCATATACACACAAACAACATAGTTCTAGTCTCAGGCATCTACCCTCCTCCTCCTCCTCCTCCCTCGTTCTGAGTGCATCCAAGCCCTGGAGCTGTGACTCTGGAAGTTTCTCTGCTGTCCTCAGGCCCGATGCCAACCTGACCTCGCTCTGCCATGCAAATGAGTTCCTGGCTGCTAGTGTTGTGTCATCTCCTGGCTGTCACCTGCACCCTCCCCTCCCACGACGCACTGCTTCAACACTTCTTCGGCTCCTTAAAGCCATCTAATTAAAACACCAAATCCCCCCTTGCTTCCCTTCCTCCCCTTTCTCTCTTCTACATTCACCCCCATTCCACAGGAGAAATCATTATTAGGAGTTTAATGGGGAGATTTTCCCGGCCCCGGCCATCTGTGGCCCGTGCAGAACTGGAAATTTCGGGAAGCGCCGACAACGTGACGAAAACTGCCCATTTTTTTTCTCCCTCATGCCATTATGCAGCTGAAGGAGGTTCAAAAGCACTAAATCACCATTATGAGGGCAGAACATTTTTCACTTTTAATCACCCAGATTGATATTAACAGCCTATTTATTTTAGCTGGTGCCTCCAAGGGAATCTTGTTCTTGTTTCAGACCCAGCGTTTGCCCTGATAGCATTTGATACGGTTTTGACTATGGATCGAATTCATTTATCACTATGTCCAGTTATCTGACATTAACTGACCTTAGCTCATAAGAAACTGTGTGAATGTTGTTCAGCATTTCATTGAACTCAAACACTTAACTAGCTACCCTTTCTTCTTTTCATTTAATTAAAACATCATTTTTTTCCCAGTGCTTCTGTCTAAAAAGAAAGTGATTTGGGAAGCAGTATATACCGTACGAGGTCAGTTTCTGACCTCCGTGCCTTTACATCTAATCTATCATGATATTGAATAAAATGCATATGACATGGAAACTGCATGCTAATTCAGTTAGCTCGCTGACATAGTTTAGTGATCTAATCCTTAGCTCGGTCATCTCGCGATTGAATCATTTTTAAAAATCAGTAACAACATAACAAAGCAAATCAAAGCTTACATGCAGAAATCCCACTCGTTTCAACCTGTAACAAATGTGAGTACATTTACTAGCAGCTATAGCTATTGCAGGCTAGCTAGCTTAGTTTCTGTTAGTCATGAACAAATGTGTGGTTGTCATAATACTTTTTAAAAAATGCCTAGTAATAAATTACTTGCAGGAAATTTGTCAGTGTTACACAAGACTCGGATAGCTAAAACCTACTCATGTCTGGACGTGACAAATGTGAGCTAATTCACCACTAGGTATCTAGATGGCTAGTTAACTTAGCTTGTGTGTTAGTGATGGACAAATTTCTAGTATTTCTATTTTTAAAAATTGGCAAGTAATAAATAAATGACAAAAGTGTCAAACAAGACTTAGTTACATAATAATACTCATGTCTAGCTGTGACAAATGCGAACTAATTTGCTAGCAGTTGATTAGCGATTTGGGATTTGGGATTAGCACGCTGCTCAGCTTTTTATGTGGAAAATATAACATTTAGAACGTTTTCAAATCTATTTATCCTGTACAAATGGAATACTGAGTAACCATGAGGTGGTTATATCTGAATACACAAATACGTTCATATAATACATACTGTATGTATATAAGGAATACAACACTAAGTGACATGCTGTCATCAACAAGAGGGTGGTGTAACGCAGAGTGGAGTGTTACTGTTACCACCCAGAGGTTGATCCTTTTTTTTTTTTTTTTTTTCCAATAACTGCACATCATGTAGTGTTTTATTCCACTTAACCATTTATTAATTCAAGAATGGCACATCATACTGTTCAGTCAGAATGGACAATTCAACAGCACTGTGGTATAATAGATGTTAAGGTACACTTTATTTTAGACCTATATTACATCGTTTCCTTCCCGCACCACACACTCCCACGCTAAAGCGAGCCATATGTTCTCGTACACTTTCTGTTCATCTAATGAGCCAGACAGAGAGACAGTCCATGCTTAACCTATGAACTATGGGAAAGGACCTGTGTATGCCTGCCAACCCATCTCTCTAGGTTCTCTCTCCACACACACACACACACACACAGAGAGAGAGAGACAGAGACAGAGAGAGAGAGAGAGAGAGAGAGAGAGAAAGAGAGACCTCCTGTTAGGGGTGCAGCTGTCACGCTGCATTGGCTCTGCAGATCTGAGGGAGTGAGAGGGGAAGTGTGGTGTGAAAGGCCTCCAGGATCTTCAGTCTTCAGTCAGGACTCCAGAGACACACCTGCTGAACACACACACACACACACCCTAAGCAGGCAGGGCACACCTAGCAAGTCTTCACAGCCTGTTCAAATGCATGGCACTGTGCCCAGAGTAGAGGATTAGATCACTGATCACTGATTCAGTTCTTGAACTTCTTTATATCTCGCAAGCACCACACGCCCGGACTGTCCTTATGAGCGCTCATTAAAACCTGAAAGTTGAACTTTTAGCACGCTCAAGTGAGCTGACATAAGGTCTTCAAAAGTGGAGTCCAATCTATACATAGTAGCTGTTTTCCTACTCTAACACAAGCATTTTTCAAACGGCGGGTGACTTGAACCTCCAACCCTGGAGGCGTGAGGCAAACGTGCTAACCTCTAAGACACCATGCACACACACCCCCACCAATACAGGGAAACTAAAGAAGTCATAATAATGCACTAGCTGCATTGCAGTTTCATTCAATGTTGTAGTAGACGTTTAGGCGTTCCACACACTGACTGATATTTATTTCACTTCAGTCAGAAAATGACTATTATGAAACCTGAAACAGTAGACAGATAGCATCTATATTCTACACAGATAGTATCTATAAACTTGGGTAATGCTAGGGTATGGTGATTTAGACCTAAAGGAAGGATGTTAAAAATAAATAAATAAATAAATAAATAAACAAACAAACATTATGAATTATTTTGTCATCCACAACAACATCGAATCCTTCCAGAAAAGTCATTTAAAGACATGATTAGCATGTGAATTTTACACTGCACATGATATGATTCGGCACATTTTTCAGTATTAAAAGATTTTTTGCTTGTTTGCTTGTTTTTGCTTGTCATGTGATTGATTTGTCACATGTTTGTTCTTTTTATGCTTCACATTCAAGTCCACATTGCAGGACATAACATGATTTTCAGGTGAGCCCATATTGCTCATATAATCCGACGTGAAATGTCTGTGATTTCTTTCACATCATATAGTGTTGAAGGAATAATGATGAAGGTATATGAGTGATTTAATGATTCGTACTGTCCTTTTTTTTCTTTTTGTTGATACACTCTTATAGGAGAAAATGAGAACTGAATATTGTTAACATTTGCAAGAATACTAGATGTTTCTGCGGGGTTTATGTGATCCGTGAAATGTAAGGAGAATTATTATTATTATTATTATTATTATTATTATTATTATTATTATTATTATTATTTCAGATTTAATAGGCTCGAATTAAGTCGTAAGAAAAGATAGAACCGTGAGCCCCGCCCCTTTCCTTAACCTTCACTTAAATTCTTAAGTTTAAAAGTTCAAGTTTATATAAAGACGACTCATGTTTATCAATAATGCTATCAATAATATCAATTATATATTTCCATGAAATATTTTTCGAAATCCCGACATTATTATTATTATTATTATTATTATTATTATTATTATTATTATTACCAAATTGAATAACGTTTGTGTAGTGATAAACAAACGTGTATTGAATTGAATGAGGAGTGTTTAAACATTTTTTTTTTTAAATACACAGGCTAAGATGTATTATTATATGTATTGCGCCATGTATTAATGCAGCTAATATCTTAGAAATGCCGTAAAATGTGTCCTCTAAATTTCCCAATTATTGCGTCCCTTATATTTCCCAACCTATTTTCAGCCTGTCATGAATAGTTATATTATAGCTACAGAATAATTTATAGATTTGGGTTTGGTTTGTAACTGGATGGTAACATCTATTATACCACAGTGCTGTTGAATTGTCCATTCTGACTGAACAGTATGATGTGCCATTCTTGAATTAATAAATGGTTAAGTGGAATAAACCACTAAACTAAAATGAATGACTTTAGTAGAGATTATTCGAGTTATATCAGTTATCTGGTGCAATAATGATCAGCTATCTTTGTGAAAAACTTTCATGTAGGTTAAATGTGATATATTTCCTACTATATTTAAATTATCCTTAATAACAGTCATATTAATCCTATATAAATATGTATTTATAATAATCCTATATAATCTTATATAAAGTCGGATCTAGCCTAACCAAACCCGTCTTCAGCAGCTTGACTTATATTATCTTATCCCCCCCTCTTCTTCTTCTTCTTCTTCTTCTTCTTCTTCTTCTCCTTCTTATTCTTGTTTTCCAATTGAATCTCATTTGAGATAGATACAGCAGAAAGATCACAGCTTTCCCTGTCCAAGAAACATCTAGACTATAAATAATTATGCATGAGAAAGAAAGAAAGAAAAAAAGATATGATCAATTATTTGCACCTTAACAGAGGACAACAAAATGTCGCAATAGTATACAAAAATGCAAAAAAAAAAAAAAAGTGTTAGAAAGTTTCCTAAAATGTAGATTGCAATTAGAATTTCTTTGCAAAATAAATAAATAAATAAACATGTATGCGGCCACTGGTTCTTGAGAATAAATAAATAAATAAATAAATAAACAAACGTGTGCGGCTATTGAATATTGAAAAATAAATAAATAAATAGATACAATCGATCTTCATAAATTATATCGCAATACATTCCAGATTTATTTTGATGCTGATTTTAAATACACCCCCCCCCCACACACAAAAAAAAACATGTTTGTTTTGTACATGTTAAATGCTTCATTTTAAGTGTAGAGCTTCGAGATTTACACTGCTCACCTACAAACCTTTAACACACACACACACACACACGCGCGCGCGCGTGAATACACACACTGCGTTTCTGAAACACACACGGATTACATTTCATTCAGAAAGAGGCTACGCGTTTCCATTATTTTTTGCATAGTTCCCATTTAAAAATCCCCTTTTATTGCTCATATGCATTTTGTTGTGAATAAGTGTATTCGAACAGACTATTGAATATAGATTTTTTTGTTTGTTTGTTTGTTTGTTTTTCAACTAGATAAAATAATAACTAATGGCTTTTCATGAATTATTATAATTAATAATCGTAATGCAGGCCTTGTACTGCATATAGGCCTAGTGTTCCTTAATAAGTAGACAACAACAAGATAAAGAAGCAGTAGTATTACTGGTGGTAATAATAATAATATTAATAATAATAATAATAATAATAATAATAATAATAATAATATTTCAGGCAGCACTTGTTTTAAAAGGTGCCGTGCAGAAAATTGCAATAAAATTAAACACAAAAGTCAAATAAAAACAAAAACACAAGTGTAAATCGATAGAAGGAAATAAAAATAAATACAAGACATTTAACAATATGACATTTATTAGAGTGCAATAAATAAGGTAGGACATTTAGGTAATACAATAAACAGAGAATAAACTATGCCGTAAAATTCAGGCAATAAATAATAAATAATAAATAATAAATAGATTAAGACACATTATAATAAGGGAAATGAACTCGGTTCCGCCTCGCCGTTCAGTGCTTTCAGGGCGGCTCTTTAATTATGGTACACCGGGTTCAATTGTTCTTGGGTTTGGAAGGGCTGATTGCGCATGCGCAGCTCGTTTGGAAAGTGGCTGTCAGGAGACGCTGTGTAGGCGGAAGGCCGGCTGATGGAAGCGCGTCCCGGGGCGCCGCAGCATGTCGCGCCGTACCGGCAGCTCGCGACGCACTCCGTCTGCTCGTCGGGTTTCTGAAACGAGAACACGCCGTTATAGTTCATAGGCGGGCTGAGCTGGCTGTCCGGAGACGCGCTGTTGTAATAGGAGTCAAACATGTTGCAGTAGGAGAAAGGGCGGAAATGTTTGGAGGCGTCTGCGCGGCTCGTTTCTGCGTTCGCATACGCGTAGGGGGCATCGCACGGAGGCGACACGTCACCAGGACTGGCGAGGAAACGTCCCGCGTTCAGCTGCAGGCACCCCGCTACCAAGTTGGTGGTGGGTTGAGATAGACCTTTGCACAGGGTTCGTGCAAACGCCACGAGGTCGGGCCGTGTGCCAGCACTGAGCGTCTCTGACAAGGCCCGGATGTAGTTCTTGGCCAGACGCAGGGTTTCTATCTTGGACAGCTTCTGAGCACTTGAGTAGCACGGCACAACCTTGCGTAGGCTCTCCAGCGCACTGTTCAGACCGTGCATCCGACTGCGCTCGCGTGCGTTCGCCTCCTGGCGCCGCAGCCGGGCCCTGTCCGAGCACGTGGCGCCTGACTGGCGTCTTCTTGGATTGCGCCTTTTGTTTAGACCGCCCTCGTCCTGCTCTTCGTCTTGGTCTTCGTCTCTTTCTTCTTCGTCCCTGTCCGATCGTTCGTCACGTAGGTCTAAATTCTCGAACCGTTGTCTGCGATGATCTTGTTGCTCTTGTCTCAGACTGTCATGGATGCTTGAACGTGGAAAGCTCGCTCCGAACTGAGGCTCACGCATTGCGTCTGGCTCATCTGGTGGCGCGGTCAACATTGTCCCTGCAGACAAGGACACAATTAATGTAACACACTGTGAGTTTCAGGCCCCCTGACAGTTTACAGCAATAGACCACGACAATAGCCTTCTTGGGACTCCTGTGTTCTGCGTATCCTTGGAAAGCCATACCGGCTTTATGGCACCTCTCCAAATATGGGCTTAGAAGTCCAGAAGGACCAAAATAGTAATATATATATAATATATATATATATATATATATATATATATATATATATATATATATATATATATATATAAAACCAAGTTAATTCAACACTGTGAGGGTTAATTCAGTAAATTTTCAGAAAAATACAGTATACCTTATAATCAATTAAAAGTAAGGGTGGCATTTTACTAAAGGTAAAATTCTTTTTAAAAAAAGATTTCCTAAAGAACCTTTTGATGATGTTTTTTTCAAGCACATAATAATAATCCCACCACAAATAACCTTACACACACTGTACAAATTTGTGGTGCAAAATGAAAGTTAAGTGCTTTGTGGCACCAAATATGAGCACCGTTATTTTTAGGATTGTATTTTCAAAGCATTTTGGCTAAGCATTAAAACTCATTTCCTGAAGGACCGTTTACATCATTCGTGCCGTTGGGAATGAAAATATACCTTTACATTTCTTCTGACACTAAAAGAGTTAGATCAGCACTGGGACTTCAGATGCGCAGACATGCCAAATAGGATCGTAAGGTCACGTCATTATCCGTATCTGATATTGTATCTAGACTAGACAGCAAAATCCCTAGTGCTGAATGAACATATACAAGAATTCCTGGAAGTCCAGATGGACACAATGGAACTGTAAGTGTTAAGACTATATGCGTAATCAAAAGAAAACAAAAAATACCCGAAAAACAAACAAAGATATTGATGCATTACAATAACTAGGTAAATCATTTTAAATTTGCTTACCTGCTTTTTTTTCTCTTAATATTTAGCTCGCATGTTCCAAAATTCCACTCAGTCTCAGCACCATGCGCCTTCCATGTGTCTGCTGTGAGCCACTTAGAATTCCTTTAATCTCGTTTTCACCCTCCTCTCACTCTCTGTCTCTCTCTCCCTCTCTGTGAGAAAAGTGACACCCGTGCCAACTGCCAGCGCGGGTACCCGTGCCATCTGCCACTGACGTCTCGTGGCAGAGCTGGTCACGTGGCGCGCTCTCGTGGGACTTCCGTCCTGTACCAATCATCTGGCGCACCGCGCTAATGGGCACCGTGAGGCTTTCATTTACCTACCGTCAAAAAAATCAAGGCAGATTCCAACATTGTCATGCTGTTGAGGATGCACCCTGAGCTTTTTCGAGGAGGTGTTTGTTTCTATGCAGGAAGCTATCTGTGCAGACTCTCCCAAAATGATGTGCTCAGTACCTGTCTTTGTCACATGCAAGAGAACCACCTCGAATGAGGTAATAGCCTGCTAATCTCAGTGCTCGTCACTTGTCAAAAGCGATCAGTCACATCTCAGGAGATTGTCAGTCTGGGGAGAGTTACGGGCACGCCGAGAGACGAGATCCAGCTCCTGAATTGTATGGGATTTATAGACTAATAGAGACACAATGACTATTCTATCTGATTAGACAGAAGGGATATAGATCAGCAGAACCCAGCTGTTGTCCTGTTTGACCGAATTTCAGCACAGTTTGGTCTAAGTGATGAGTTGAATTAGGTGAGAACAGACAAACCATAAACTGCGCCAAAGCCTGATCTACTGTATTTATGAACATTTCCCATGCTTCTACGTTGGGTTTATAGGTATGGGCTTGTTAGTCTGGTCCTGACATAATTGTGAGCTGTCAGAAAACTCTGACCTGCTCATCTTTTGTGCATTGTGAAGCATATAGTTAGATGTAGTTGTGAAGAATTCTCTGTTCTTTTTAGCAGGGGTATTTGTGCAATGCTACACCTTGTCAGATCTCTCCATTTGGAAATTTCAGCATGGATATAAGATGCTACTTTACCTGTGGTTTAAAAACATTAGATTCACTAAATCTACATGTGAATGCAGCATTCATAACAATTCTAAACACCTTTTTTAACGTAATACAGCCTACAGAATATCTCATCTATGTAAATACTCATATCGTTAAGAGCATAACACTTCATGAATTATGAGTATATGACTTCATAATGTCAGGTTATATAATGTCATAATGCACTACAGCGTAATGAAATAAAATCACACAATACTAACAATAATCATAATAATAACAACAACACAACAAAATCATTGTGATTATGTATTTCCATAATATTCTTTAGACTTAAAAAAAACAAACTAATAGATCTGTGAACTGTCCTTGAAAAGAAAGCAGCTAAAATGGGAGTTAACCAGGGAAAGATCATCTGAATATTTGAAATCAAAATTGATTAGGCTTGTACATTAAAAGGCTGGCTAGCTAACTAGCTAAGTAACTAGCTCATGTATTTTGTTTTGCTTGTTTGTTTGTTTGTTTGTTTGTTTTTCCCTGTAAGGCTAAGAAGTCAGGTTAAGGTCAGTTTTACTTTTTACTCTTTATCACTCTTTGTGAAAACAAGTTTTAAGGCTTTTCCAGAACAATTTATTGACAACTGGGGAGAAAAACCTTGCTAGCTAAGCTAACTAGGCTGCCTCCTGAGGTAAAATAACACAATTGTAACCAATACATGCTACAATATAATACAATAATACAATACATCTGTTAAAAGCTCTAAATGTATTGTAAAAGCATATAAAATGCTTGTTTTTACCTCAGGAGAAGCCCTAGTTAGCTTAGCTAGCAAAAGCTAGCAAAATAATAATAATAAAAAAATCTCCCTAAATATTAATACATTGTCCTGGAAATGCCCTGATAGAAAAGATTTTCTACAAAGAAGAAAGAAAACAGTATTCTCAAGCTAGTTTTTTTGCTAGTTAGCTAGCCAACCTTCTAATGTACTAGCCTAATCACTGCGTACAGTGTTTTAAAATGTTGTTTATTTATTTATGTGACCTCAGGAGATTGTGGTGAAACCTGTTGTGGTGGTCAAAAGTATGTTTCTGTCTATAAAATGTAACTCTAAATGTATTGGATAAACATACATGGTGTATCATATGATGTTCATCTTGTATTTAATCAGTGTTGGGTTTTGCTAGTTATGTCATACATGACATAAATATGTGACATATCTAGCGAAACCCAATGCACTTAGCAAACCGTATGTGTTAATGAACATTTGACATATTTTGGTTATTCTATTCTATTACGTCCTAGTCAGAATGTGAATGGCAGTCCTGTCCATAATACACTCGGACACATTTACACTCATAAACACACACCTTAAACTCCCTCACACACACTTTCCACCTGCCCCCCCCCCCCCTCTAAAAAATGCCTCAGCTGGCATCCCGCACGTTCCAGTCCACTACACACACCGGCATCTGATGAGTCCGACTTTGCGTTTCAGACTAATCAGTCTGCTGCGCTAATTGCAAATGCAAATATGCAAATTTATATAATTAATTACTCCACTAATTAGTTCTCCGTTCTTTTTAGGTAATAAATCATTGTGTGGTTGAAAGAGAGAGCGAGCATGAGAGGGGCAGGGCATCAGCTCCCTGTACACAAAAGATTCAAAGTTTTCAAATGCCCTCAGAGCGTTAGAGTGAGGTTGTTGTCACTGGTGTCGAATGGCGTAATTCTGGGCTAGTCTAGGATTTTTTTTTAATGTGATCATGTAGTAGAGTAAAAAGTTATACCTAGTTGTACTCACCAATTTGGATGAATAAAGCAAGACACTTTTGTGCTAATTTGTCCCATCATGCACCATGGAACAGTAGAGGAGGGGCTTGTTAATAGTAGACACAAATACAGCTACTGTATGCTTCCGCTTCACACTATGGTCAAGAGTTTGTGGACACCTGACCATCACATCCATATGTGGTTTCATCCCAAACTGTTGCCACAAAGTTAGAAGCGCACGATTGTTTAGAATGTCTTTGTATGCTGTAGCGTTACAATTTCTCTCCACTGGAACTAAGAGGTCTAAAACTGTTCCAGCATGACAAGGCCCCTGTGCACAAAGCACATGGTTTTCAAAGGTTGGAGTGGAAGAACTTGAGTGGTCTGCACAGAGCTCTGACCTCAACCTCACTGAACACCTCCACCTTTGGGATGAACTGGAACACCTGACCTCACTAATGCCCTTGTGGCTGAAAAACACAAATCCCCAAAGCCATGCTCTAGTGGGAAACCTTCCCAGAAGAGTGGAGGTTATTATAAGAGCAAAAGGGGAGTGAATCTGGAATGGGATGTTCAACAGGCACATATGGGTGTGATGGTCAGGTGTCCACAAACTTTTGGGCATATCGTTCATGTTAAATTAACAAATAGACATAGTGCAGCAAGGTTAGCTAGTTCATGTCAAGTAGCACTGAAGGCAATTCGTCGGTATTGTTTACCTCTTTCGCATTATTAGCATCGCTTCCCTTCAGTACAACAACATTTGATTCAATTCAGGTTTATTTGTATGGCACTTTTAAGCATAGAATGTGGTACGGAGCAGCTTTGCAAAAATCTGGACGTAGATTTAGAGCCCTAATGAACGAACCAGGGGCGACCGTGACGAGAAAACTCCCTGAAAAGCCATGTGGAAGAAACCTTAAGAGGTCCAGACTCAAAAAAGGAACCTGTCCTCTTCCAGAGGTTGGAATTATAAAAGTTCACAGTTAGAGCATATTGTACTGGGGTGAGTACCGGACAGTTTTTCTGATTACAGCAGTAGTTCTTAGGTACAAGTTTATAGTATCCAGATGAGATTATCCAGTGAAGAAAAAGTGATCCTGGATCCCACTTGGCTCTTAACCTTTCGTTAATAGTATCTTCAAGATTGTTCCTTAATTTGGTTATTATATACAAACTCGTTATGGGAAGTTCAGCCATTCAGTCCACATAGAATGAAATGTTTGTAGGGATGTTATAAGTGTATCCTTGGTTTGCTCTATCTAAGCTCTGGTGGTGTTGACAGCTCTCGGTTCTTTAATTACCACATGATCAGGTCTAAAAGACAGTGTGAGGAGCTGAGCTGCGAAAGAAAGAGATCGACTTGTGAAAGAGATGCAGGAGAAGTGCAGCGGTGTGAGGGTTCGCTATGGGCTCTGACTCTTGACCTGCTTGTCCAATACAAGCCCCACCCACCCCCAAACACACAAACTTATAGTTATTGGATCACCTTTCATGTATGATCCATGTGGTAGGTAGTTGTCACAAATGGCGAGGAGGAGATGCAGGATGCATTGGTGCAGTAAAGGACTTTATTAAAGGTAATCAGGCAGACAAATCCAATACGTGAATCAAAAACATGGTCAAAAACAGGTAAAAGGTCAGGCGAACAGCAAACAGGATGAACTAGGCAAAACAAAATCGAATAACGAGGACGAGAACAGGAACAAAACTATGGCACAGAAACGAAGAACAAAGGGTTTGGTATTGAGTTACCTCTTACACACAATACTTCACCCCGAACACAGACTCACGAGGGGTTGAAATAACAAACGTAATCAAGGGTGAACACAAAACAGCTGAGACTAATGATAACACGTGAGGGAGACATCCAATGACATAACAGGGGCGGCGACATAACTTAAACCATAACAAACACACGTGTAAAACGTAAACAAAGTCAATATCAATGAACCCGGAAGTACGCGCTCCTGCGCCTCGGGCTTCAGAGGGCGCTGCGTGCTCCAGTGCTCTGCGTGAGGGGAAATCTCTGACACTAGTGCTGGTTCTCAGTTTGTGGGGTTCCTAAGTACAGATTTTTTTTCAGGTTGTCAGATAAAAATCAGTTGAGGCTTGCTCATGATTCGAGCACTAGATGAATGCTAGCATCATCTGTACTAGAATTCTGCTTAGTTCCAAAAGATGGGCTCAAGGATGAGTTAGGACTTGCTGTGACAGTCTGGGAAAGTGTCCTGCTCCTTGGTGAGGCTTCAGTTCATTGGGTTCATGTGTAAGGACATTGTGCTATGATTTATTACCACTACGTTGATGAAAACATCATTTACTATACAGAATTTGGGAGACGTCCTTATCCATGCTCCATGCTAGAATAAATATACTATATGGCCAAATGTATGCAGACACCTGACAACCTCACCACAACCATGGGCATTAGTATGGAGTAAGTTCTTGGTGAGGAGGTGGTTATTTAGTAATCGTAAGAAGCATTCTCAGCTTGGCATCTGTTGTCTGGCGGCTTCACTCCTGACCAATGGGGATTCAAGTTGGGGACTCTTGAGTCACACATTGACTGACATTTGACTCGGCTCAGGCTTGTGAAATTTCAAATTTGAATAGAAACCTCACCAAGTAGTACCACCAAGCTAAACACAGTAAACAAATTGACTTCGTTAATCAACATTTTGGTCCACAGTCTACTCTACAACTATTAGAACAGCAAGGCCAATTCATGTTTTTGTGCCGTACACCAAAGACAGTTGGGTTCGAGTTCAAAAGATGGACATGAGACGAGACGAGAGCTTAGGATTTCAGCTTTTATTTCCTGGTATATACATCTAGATGTGTTAAACAACATAAAACATCAAACCTTTTTTTTTAATCAGACTACCCAATTTTAAGCTCGAGCAAAAGTATTGGAACAGACAAGTTTTGAAGTAAATGAAAGTAAATAACACTTAATGTTTGCTTGCATGTCCCTTGCTTGCAATAACTGCAAGGCTGAATCCAAGAGTAGACGTTCAGAGCTGTTTATTGTTTATTGTAACAGACAATCTAACAGGACACACCTGAGGAACAAGGAACGTTCCAATATTTTTGCTCGCCTCGAAATTGGGTGGTCTGATACAATATGTGCCATGTTCTGTCTCTTTTAGCACATCTACATCTACATAAATACCAGGGAATAAATGCTGAAATTCTGAACGCTCTTCTCATATTCATCTTTTCATCTCAAACCCATGATTGTTATAACTGCGCTAGCAAGTTTAGCAACTAACTTCTCAAAATACAACAGGAGCTAACAAATCAGCACCAGAATAGCTGTATAGCAATATTTCAGTACAAGCAGATTTAATTTAATTTCATGGTGGACTTTTCCTTAAACGCAGTACTATTGTGGTAATTAAGCACAATGCCACATGCCAAAAAATAAAATAAAATAAAATATTCTGCATTTGTAACTGCTTGTGTTCTCAGGCTTGTGTGTGTGTGCACATCTTTACAGCAAGTGTGTGTAGCATGTCTGCAAGCTGTCCATGTGTGTGCACGTGTGTATGTAGGGGTGATTGGGGAAGCCCAGGCCTGAGCGCCGTGCTCTACAGCTGTGCTGTTTTTACCAATTACCTCACCCATGATGCCCATATGCCACCACACTAGTCTGCACAGGTGGCTCCTCAGACAGAGATAGAGGTATGTGGAGAAAATGACAATGGATACTGTTTATACCCAAACAAACGCTCACTCACACATACTTCGAGACACAAGGGAGCGCTCTGAGTGGCACGCTGTAAAATTGACTTCATTTCGAATTTAATAAAAACCTCCACGAGGCAAAGGAAGACACACTCTCGCAGAGTGTTCACGGCAAAAAAACCCCAATGGTATATGTGTAATTCGATTAAAGATGATTATAGTAAAACAATGATCTCCTGATGATGACACGTTTCGAGCTGATTGATTTTTTTTTTTTTTTCCTCAGTGCACATACGTCCAGGGAAATGAAACAGCTCGAGCGCGTGTCGCAATAGCCGAGCACACGCAATCGACGACGCAGATGGAGTCGATCAGTTACGCTAACGACAATGAAGGATGAAATCATGAATAATTCAGATGTTTTTAGAAGATAATGTAAATATGTTTGGTGGTTGGATTTCATGGAAGAGGAAACGAGATGAAATGAATATCTGCATCCTGCTTCAGGCTAAATCAGACAGGGAAAAGAAAGAAAGATGAAAGACATCAGTGTAGCAACAGAAATGCTGTCATATGAACTGCAGGTAGTTTACTATCCCTTTCGAAATATATTTGTATTTTATTTGTATGTAGTTTAGATTTGGTGGCTTAGCGGTTAGCACGTTTGCCTCATGCTTCCAGGGTTGAGCGTTCGATTTGTCGATGTCCCTGTGTGTGTTCTCCCCGGGCTTCGGGGGTTTCCTCCTGGTACTCCGGTTTCCTCCCCCAGTCCAAAGGCTGATTGGCATGTCTAAAAACGTGTCCATAGTGTATGAACGGGTGTGTGAATGTGTGTGTGATTGGGCCGTGCGATGTATTGGCACTCCGTCCAGGGTGTCCCCCGCCTTGTGCCCCATGCCCTCTGGGATTATCTCCAGGTTCCCTGCGACCCTGAAGGATAAGCAGTACAGAAAATGGATGGATGGATGGATGGATGTAGTTTAGATTTGTTTTTAGGTGCCTCTTGTTTTGTCATCTAAATTAGTCACTACTATTTTAGGCATAACTTCCATAGCATGCCTGACTAAACGTGTCTATCTCTCTCTCTCTCTCTCTCTCTCTCTCTCTCTGTCTCTCTCTCGCTCTCTCTCTCTCTTTGCTTGATAGTAATTGGCTCTTGTTGTCTTAACAACATTATTTAAATGAAAAGATTTTTTTCAACTCAAATTTCAAATGTACACAATATTTTATATACATATCTTCATTCATTCAATATTTACACATGTTTTAAACGTACTGAACCTAAGAAATGCAAAGGCATCTTGTATGTAGTAAATAAAGATTGTGATTGTGTGTATACAGATTATACAGAACTTTCAAAATCTTTTATTTACACATCAGTGACGTACCCTCTTCTAATAGATCACACGCAATCGAAACAGCAGCATTTGAGAACGCTCCCGAATGAGGCTGTAACTCAATTTTTTCTTCCTTAGGGAAAAGGTAGGTTCCAAAATGATTGCACTAATCTGCAGAATATTCAAAACGAAGAAAATATCTGGCCCGTGAATACACCTTCATACTGACACTCATTTTTAACACCTTCCTATGTACGCCATTGTTCTGAGAATTCAGCATATGGTCTGCTAGTGGGTCACACACTTCGTGCTAACAGCTCCTTTTTTTTTTGCAGATCCAGCATTCACACTCTCGTTTTAAGACGCAGATTGCAAGGTGTACGGTGCCTTCTCACGTTCAGCCCTCGTTGTGTTCAGCCGAGACGTGTTAAAAGAGAAATTAGAATATAAATTGGAGTAAATTTATAAGAAATGTGCGTTGTGTTGTGTGGATGTGAGCAAGCGATGTGAAAAAGGATATCCCATAGATTAGAGACTCCCACGTCTCTGCAGATGTTGCACCTGAAACAGATATGAGATATTAACTATAAAATATGATGTCGCTGGCGGTTTGAGACGCACCCCCGGCCATGCACCCTGCCTGCGCTGGCATCTGCGGATCTCGTGTTCCTCCCCGCGTGCATGCAATGTATTAATTACTCATATTGATGATGAGAGTCAGTGCCGAAAAGGCTCGAATAGACACACGCAAGATACATTAGACAACTTCATTGAAACTTAGCTCTAATTTATAATGAAGCTATCTGAAGTTTGCACAAACATCTGATGCAGGCCAATGAAATTTGTCCAACATGGACCAAGCTGATTCAATTTTGCGCTGTTCCCAGAAGCTAGAATTCATATCTAGTAAGTGCTCTAGCTACAGCATGAGGCAAACCCTGAACCACAGAGAATCAAAAGCTTGAACAAAAGTTCTTGATAGTCGTTCATGTTTACTTTTCATACCATGTAGTCTTCAGAGCATCCATGTGTAATACCTGAAATGAACCTGTAATGTGTAATACCTATAATGCAAAAATATCCAAACACGATTAAGACCAACACTACGTCCAGAGCTCTAGTAGAAACAAAAGATCAACCTTACACACAGTGAACCCCTTATAAACAAATGCCAGCCTGGTATCAGCACCATGGTTAGTCTCAAACAAAAACGGCGCCAAGGTCCAAACGAACTCAAAATGAGCACTGATAAGTTGCCAGATCATCAAGAAAAGGATGAAAGGTCAGCGTAACAGATAAAAAATAAATCATGTAGCACTTGTGATTTCTTTAACCCTCTCTCTCCCTCAAAACCCCGAACAACTGGACCCACTTGGCACATGGTCATATGTTTAAATGTTTTTTTATGGACATTGAAAATGGACAAGGAGAACAAACCCTGCTAAGTCACGTACTCACTGTTGTCTAATCTGACCCCCTACTGATGACATGGGTGGTACCTTCTGACCTTCAAAACTTGCACAACAGGATTAATGACTGCCTCATTACCACTGCCTCATTACCACACTGGAGAAACACAACAAGCCTTCTACATCTTGCTGACAGAACAAATAAAATATATAACATGATAAAAGTAGAAATCTTG